>NC_139701.1:14906141-15156141 GCF_964188405.1 Protomyctophum parallelum | reverse complement strand
GATGATATGCGCAATGCCCTCCCATTGAGCAGGAATACACTCAGAGAGAGAGAGAGAGAGAGCTTTTGTTGCCATTTGTTCCAACAGTTTATCCCAAGCTAACCTTTCCTACATTCTCACAGTTATTAAGGGACCAAGAAGACACGCAGTGACTTTGGTCACTTCTTGTTTTTGTAGTTTTTTTTCTTCTCCTTCTTCTCCTTCCGCCAAAAATAGCTGTTCTGACTGAACCGTGCAGTCGCTTTTCGTGAAACTCGGTAATCTGGTAGAGGGCCATGCCAAACGGTGACTATGTGAAGCCCATGAACATTGGCCAAATGGTGGCGCTATAGCACTGAAATTGAAAATTAAGTTGAAAATGCAAACTTTGAACGTGCATATCTCATGAACCGTTTGACCGTTGACAATGACACTTTGATACACATGTCTGTCTCCTCATGCCGAACAACTTCCATATTCTGTCTTTTGACCTCTGACCTTTAGATTACCCGCCATTTTGAATTATATGAAAACCATTAAAAATCTATCTTCTCCCAGGATCTTTGATCAAAATGCACAAAAACGTCTACACTTGAACTTTGAACTTATACGAACAAAAAATCGTAACAGATTTCTTTTAAGTGAAAAAATGAAGTTTTTATGAGCCAATAAAAAATATTCTGTCTTGTGAAACCTCTCATGCAACCAATACGTCTTCCAAATACGGTTGGCAGAGCTAATACCTATACTGCATGTTACTGTATAGAATGAGTCAACTGACAGAGTCTGCTTAGCTCAGTCGGTAGAGCTCTCACCTATGGACCACAGGGTCACTGGTTCAAATCCGGGTGGTGACAACCACAGCCTGTGATTCTTATTTGTGCATATTGTTCTCTCTCTGTCTCTCTCTCTCTCTCTCTCTCTCATAGAGATACTAGTAACTGTAATAGAGTAATAAGTCTAATAATGTAATAAGTGTATTTAGTGTAATAGTGCAATAAGTGTAATAGTAGTGTAATAGTGTAATAAGTGTAATATTGTAATAAGTCTAATAGTGTAATAGTGTAATAGTGTAATAAGTCTAATAGTGTAATAGTGTAATAGTGTAATAAGTGTAATAGTGTAATTATAGTGTAATAAGTCTAATAGTGTAATAGTGTAATAGTGTAATAGTGTAATAGTAGTGTAATAGTGTAATAAGTGTAATAGTGTAATAGTGTAATAGTGTAATAGTAGTGTAATAGTGTAATAGTGTAATATTAGTGAATTAGTGTAATAGTAGTGTAATAGTGTAATAGTAGTGTAATAGTGTAATAGTAGTGTAATAGTGTAATAAGTCTAATAGTGTAATAGTAGTGTAATAGTGTAATAAGTCTAATAGTGTAATAGTAGTGTAATAGTGTAATAAGTGTAATAGTGTAATAAGTGTATTCTGTCCTCTCTCTGTCTCCACTCTCTCTGTCCTCTCTCTGTCCTCTCACTGTCTCCACACTCTCTGTCCTCTCTCTGTCTCCACACTCTCTGTCCTCTCTCTGTCTCCACACTCTGTCCTCTCACTGTCTCCACACTCTGTCCTCTCTCTGTCTCCACACTCTGTCCTCTCACTGACTCCACACTCTGTCCTCTCTCTGTCTCCACACTCTGTCCTCTCACTGTCTCCACACTCTGTCCTCTCACTGTCTCCACACTCTGTCCTCTCACTGTCTCCACACTCTGTCCTCTCTCTGTCTCCACACTCTGTCCTCTCACTGTCTCCACACTCTGTCCTCTCACTGTCTCCACACTCTCTGTCCTCTCTCTGTCTCCACACTCTGTCCTCTCACTGTCTCCACACTCTCTGTCCTCTCTCTGTCTCCACACTCTGTCCTCTCACTGTCTCCACACTCTCTGTCCTCTCTCTGTCTCCACACTCTCTGTCCTCTCTCTGTCCTCTCTCTGTCTCCACACTCTGTCCTCTCACTGTCTCCACACTCTCTGTCCTCTCTCTGTCTCCACACTCTGTCCTCTCTCTGTCTCCACACTCTGTCCTCTCTCTGTCTCCACACTCTCTGTCCTCTCTCTGTCCTCTCTCTGTCTCCACACTCTGTCCTCTCTCTGTCTCCACACTCTCTGTCCCTGTGTCTCTCTGTCCCTGTCTCCACACTCTCTGTCCTCTCTCTCTCTCTGTCCTCTCTCTCTCTCTATCTCCTTGGTCCCGCCTTATCGCTGCTTGCAGCTATATTGTTTGCTAGTTTTCCTAAGTCACATTATAACACAGCTCTATTTTCCACTTTTGCTTTAGCAATGTGAACATATATGCATTTTGCATATGCCCCTTTTGAATTTAATTGAATCGTCTGTCTCTCTAACCGTCCGTCCGTCCGTCCATCCTGCCATCACGGACACACTGTGTCCCAAAGGATGGACCCCACTGATCTCGGTGACCTCTTGACCTTTCCAGTAGTGTAACCCATAGGGGAGGGAGAGAGAGACAGAGACATCAGGTGGGAATGGGTCTGATGTGATTGAATTGAACAAGTGTATCTCCATTCCGGAGGCCTGCAGCACTGCATCATGTGACGGGGGCCAATTAGCATCTATCAGCATAAACAGATGTGTGAGGTGCCTCTCCCCAAGGTCTGCCAGGCAGTCTCTTTCCTGACACACATGCACACGCACACACACACACACACACACACACACACACACACACACACACACACACACACACACACACACACACACACATGCATACACACACACGCACGCACGTAGACAGAGACACACACATGCACACAAACACAAGTGGGCATACACAAACACGTATCTATGTACTCAAAGACTACTCAGGCGTATACAGTCATCCACATTGACAGGGTACAAAGATACCCCCACACCCACACATGCATGCATGCGTGTGCGCGTGCGTGTGCGCGTCCATACATCCATGTGTAATGTGTGTCTAACAACATCTGGTTGTTAATTGCAGCTTGCAGTAATAAAGACTTGAAGAATGAACTTGATCATTATGAACACACAATTATTTTGAGCTTGTCAATCTACTACTTTGGATGCTTTTGAAAAGTAGTATAGTATTGGACATGTGAGGTTTCCACCCGACAGAGACGATGTACACAGTTGTTGGTAGCCTACTGCTGCTGGATCAATGTCTACATTATAGAACATGGAGGTTGATGTCTCTATGATGAGCAGGCCAAGATGAGTGAACGCACGAATGCACGCACGCACGCACGCTTTATAAATGGATTGCATTTTTATAGCGCTTCTCTATGCACTATACGTACCTACTCACTAGATGTCACTGGGCCCTGACGCAGGCTGATCAGCGAGTGCCCCCGACAGCACCCCCCTCCCTGCGATAGCCAGCGAAAATATCCCAAACAGACTGTTTTTGTGCTTATAAACAGCGCAGCGGGGCACTGTACAACAGTTGTGACGGACGGTACCTGTCGCCATGATTGTGAACAGAGTAGCAGCTGCAGCCTGTAGCAGCTGTGCTGTGAGAAGGATGGGCACTTATACGCGTTTAAGCTTCAGCCCATGCCTTTTGATCACCTTCACGGGGCTGTTTTTTTCTTTATTTTTTTATTTTCTGCTGATGTAAACCATGCACTTGAATCTGTTCTGTGAAGATGTTCAAATAAACTAAACTAAACTAAAAAAACAAGCCCAAACTGTGTGTTGGTTTATAAACAGAGGGGCACTGTACAATTGTAGTTGTGATTTGTGCACGTACCTCGAGACTGGGAAAGCCCACATTTGTTCAACTCAACTGTCATTGCATCACTGTATTATAATTGTATTTTACAGACGGCACGGGTGGGCGGCCGCGTGCCCCCTTGCCTCTGGGCCCCCACGCAGTCCCGTTGTCTGCATCACGGTGGTTACGCCTCTGCCAGCGTCCTCACTTCCCACATTGTTGTTTCTCTTTGGGGTCTTGAGTTAAAAGGTTTGGGAACCAGTGAGTGCTACAGTACACTGTATAGGTGTAGGTCATGACCTGCATGCGACATTCAACTGATGATGTGAACCTGTACTTAACACTTATTCTGCCAGAGTTTGTCAAAATAAAGGCGCTAGAGTGCCAAGCAGATGGGCAGATTTTACTCTGAAAAGCCCCGCCTTATATTTCCTCCCAGAACCGGGAGGTATAATCTTCCATTACTACCTCGCACTGTCGAGTCTCATCTCTCTTTAGAAGCATTTATATTCCAAACGAGTTTCTTGGTTAAGTCAGACATTAAGACAGAACATTTCCATTCTGATCAAAACCATGGACAGCGACGTAGATTCAGAGATAATAGACATTAGACAGTTTTGTCGTTAATGACGTGCACAAAACATGAACAAGGTGTTGCCTAGCAACGGGAGCTGCCAAGAAATGGCTTATAGCGATCCCATTTTATATCATAAAAAACACCAAAAACTTTAAATATTGAGATAAGAGGTTTCTGCCCGACAGCAGCTATATGGTTAGTGATATTTGTGATAAAAAAACAAACTTACAGTGTTTGGAGGATGGATGGAGTTTTTAACACATTGTATGCTAGAGTTTTCTATTTGCTCAGGCTTGCTGGTGCTAAGCGATTAACATTGGACTTTTGAACTTTTTAGGGGCCCACAGCGAGGGGCCTCTTATAGCTAGAATCACATCGCATAAATAAAAAGTAGGCCAAACATGTCCACTTCAATTTAAAAAAAAAATTATGATTCTACCATCTTCCATTCTGGAGATATTGACCTTTTTCTAAAACCTGCTTTTGAAGGCACGCTGCTCGCTTGAAAAAACAGCAGAGATATGGAAGGTTGAAGTTGACAGACATTGACAGACAGATATAAAAATGAACACAAATAATATCATATACATACTACACACTGAATGAAAGCCCTGAATGTCTACTTTTAGGAGGAAAACAAATACACATGGTCCCATGTATAGTTTGTCAGTAATTGGCTATTGAATGCAGCTTGCGCCCACCAGAGAGGATTTCAGAAAATGCATGGACCAGAAGAACTATTATTCACAAAATAAGGCCTATAGCGAAATGTACATACTATATACCGTATGAAACAGAAGACTCTCTGCTTTCATAAGAAAAATACTTCTACTGTAATAATAATAAAAATCACACCCCTGTGAAGTGAGCAGTGCAATGTTGCACAACATTGCACTGCTCACTTCACATGGGTGTGATTTTTATTATTATTACAGTAGAAGTATTTTTCTTATGAAAGCAGAGAGTCTTCTGTTTCATACGGTATATAGTATGTACATGTCGCTATAGGCCTTATTTTGTGAATAATGGTTCTTCAGGTCCATGCATTTTCTGAAATCCTCAGAGTATTTTAGACAAGACAAGGAACTGACAACTAAATATTCACAAAATAAGGCCTATACATACTATATACCGTATGAAACAGAAGACTCTCTGCTTTCATAAGAAAAATACTTCTACTGTAATAATAATGAAAATCACACCCCTGTGAAGTGAGCAGTGCAATGTTGCACTGCTCACTTCACAACATTGCACTGCTCACTTCACATGGGTGTGATTTTTATTATTATTACAGTATTAGTTTTTTTCTTATGAAAGCAGAGAGTCTTCTGTTTCATACGGTATATAGTATGTACATGTCGCTATATGCCTTATTTTGTGAATAATAGTTCTATAGGTCCATGCTTTCTCTAATCAGACCAGTGTGTGTCCAGTGGAAACCTCGTATGAATCTGATCTCAGGTCAGAATGGGCTAAAGTTCTCTCTGAAAAAGAGAATTTTATAAATGAAATGGATTCAATAGTCTAGTATTGACAAACAGTATATGGGATATGTGTATTTTATTTGTTTTCCTCCTAAAATTAGACATTTAGGGCTTTCATTCAGTGTGTAGTTGATACTTTATTTATGTTTATATCTGCCTGTCATGATAACGTCATGATGATGATGATTCTATGCACATATGTGATCATTGTCTCAGTAAACAAAATCAACAGATCGTTTGATAGCATAACAGTGACTTGAGAGGTTGACATGTCTGGACATGAACCACAGGAGCGACTCAACTCGCAGTGGGGGGGGGGGGGTTCCACGACATGTCTGGACATGAACCACAGGAGCGATAAGCGTAGCCAGGCTGGCTGTGATTTCGACAAAATGACAGACAACACGATGGCTTCCGCAGCTTAGGATTGTATTAGTTATCCATTACAAACGGGTCGATTACGTCCCAGACGCCTTATCACTGCAATTGGCTGGCGAAGGCGCTATGGCGATTATGGTGATCAACTGCCGAGAATCTTTTTTCCGAGAATGAGAGTAGCATTGCAAACTGCAAAACGATCGATCGCAACTCGCAGTGTGGGGGGGGTTCCACGGTGTGATATCTGCTAGCCTAGTATACTGCTTCTTTGTCCAAACATGGCTGACGCGACGGCGAAAAAAAGACAGTTGGTCAGATGTATACTGCTTCTCCTATGGCGGTCCTTCGAGAATACGTCATTCGTTTCGCGTATACCTGTCCGTGAAATGGCGATCGACCGTTGGAGATTATTATTGGTTTATATACGGGTTTATATTTCCGAGAATGAGGCGGCAGACCGGTGAGTTGTCGTTGGAAAGAATTAGAGAGGGCTGTGTCGGCGGTGCAAGGCGATCGCAAGGCGCAGTGGGGCCTGGGGGGGGGAACTCAAACTGCCAAAGCGATCAAGAGACTCCCCCCACAAAGCTTCCTCGGGAGAAACCATGTAGAAACAGGAGGGGAGGGGGAATCGAGTGTATTCACAGACACTAGAGTATGGGTAACTCCATTTTAGATGCCCTGACATCTGCGTTGGTCTATGCCGTTGCCGTGCAGACCCATACGTGTAATGGAGGCATTGGAGGAGGGAGCGTCTTCGCCACAGACAGACCTCTTTTCAGGAGGGAGGGGCTTTTTACTCCCGGATCACATATTGGAGCTTCCTGGAGACGAAAGCTGTTATTTTCTTCGGTGTCCTGGAGCATAGGACGTTGATGTACAGTAAGCAATAAAAAAACGTATAAAACGTATACATACGCTTCGCGCGTACGGCGTTCGATATTAATAAAGCGTATGGATACGTTTCCAGCATTTTTTGTGTTAAGGGTGAGTGAGAGCGCTGCCACAGCCAGGCTCTGAGCAGCGAGCGTCCTGGCCTTATGCTTGGTCCCCCCAAACCCCCACCGGCCCACCCCCCTCTGGCTGGTACTCAATTTAAACAATTACCCGCTCCACTCGGCAAATTTGTCCTCCTTTCAGCCGCCCGGCCGACAGATGATTTAAAGGCACCTTACAAAACCTATCCTGATCACAGTGCTTAATTTGTCCAATTAAGCAACTAATGAGCTCATTTAGAGCTCAAGCGAGCCACAATAAAGACAATCAAGTCGAATGGCAGGGCAGGAAGTTGCAACCGGCACAATCTGGGCTTTTAATAAGGAACGTTTCACAGGAGGTTTATTTTAAAGCCTCCCCTATCGATTGCTAATCAATTCATTAGCAGAGCTACTCACAAGAACACACACATGTGAGTAGCCTTTTAATTTTACTCCTTTTTTCCCTCCCAATTTAGTTGTTATGCCCAATGTAGTGGTTGCACGGAACCCACTTCTATTCCCATTAAAGTAACCATTTGTAATTTGTTTAAATGCAGTGGTGTAAAGTAACTACTGTAAGTACATTTACTTTAAGTACTGTACAATTTTGAGGTATTTATACTTTAGTGGAGCATTTCCTATTTCCAATACTTTAACTTATACTCCAGAAGGTTGGATTGGGGGGGGAAATCAACTAATCAAATGAATCCCGAATCCACGGCTGCAGCTCACCGCTCCTTGGCTGCAGCTCACCGCTCCTTGGCGGTGGAGAACATATTTCACTGCGGTAACGTGTGTGACAAATTGTATGACTTTGACTTTGAATCTCAGATTCAAATATTGTACTTTTACTCCACTACATTTAATTGAAAACTTTAGTTACTAGCTACTTTGATTATTATTATTATTACAAAACATATACAGTAGGCCTATATTAACCACTTCAGCCCTATACATTTCGACGATTTGAAAATAGCCGTTCTACTAGTCTATTTTCAAAACATTAGAAATCTTGAAATGGGACATTACTGCACAATGACTACCAATAATACTTTTGTACTTTTACTCAAGTGCATTTTGAATTCCAGACGTTAACAGGGTTCTATATTAAAGTAGTGATGAAATATTTTCAAATGGGGGTCCGCAGGCTAAAAATGGTCAATTTGGGGGTCCTTGACATGAAAAGGTTTGAGAACCACTGTCTTACAGGACATCAGATAACGTCCCAGGGGTTTCATACTCTGGTCCTATACCAGATGGACAAGGTACACCATGTCTAACTGATTCCTGTCTGAGGAGGACGGCAGGAAAGCAAAGTCAATTAATAATGATCAGAAGAGAAAAAACTAAAACAAATCTGCATTATGCAAATAATTTCTAAAATAATTTACATACAGTAGATACCAATTGATTTATTTCAGGCATTCTTTTAATGGACCCTGTATTCTTGACATACTGACAAACACATACTCAAACTGTGAGTGAGTCTTTTTTTGTTCTTTTAAATACACAGAATAAACTTTACCTTACCTTAGTGTTTTGGAATGTTTTCCCCTTCATATCTAATTCATGGGGATTGTCTGTTCATTCCTTTGACAACAACAATCCAAAAGTTTGCCAGTTTAAGTTTGTTGTGTAAAAGTTCCATGGCAATTATGTTTAAATGCATTGTTATCACTGATACCTGCAAAGGCCCTCGCCGTTTAACGTGCAACACAAGGCTGTTTCTGTACAACATTTAGTTTTTACTGTTTAAGAATAAGGAGCTTTGACATTAATAAAGCTACGTTGGAATTAGCTGTAGTCGTAGATATAGCCTCTTAAGTGTCTAGCTGGAGACGTCTTTGTTGCCACTGTTAAAACGAAAACATTACTTCAAGGCTAAGCACTTTATTTTGTATGGTGTCAAACGGCTGCTTATACGCGCTGCTAACTAGAAACGATGGAACATTTTTGGGGAAGACGAACGTGTTCTGTGTGTCGGGGGCTGATAGCACTATACTAAGATGACAAACTTCATTTGTGGTTTAAAAGCTTCAAACAGAACACTGAAACTCAGCCCCATGTCTCCATTAATTGTTAATGGTCTGGACCAGCTGCAGGCAATGTGCCTCAGTGACACCACACATTATAGTGTTCTCTGCACCCTGGCTTTGGGGAAAACATTGTCTCCTGCGTGTTAACTTCAATGGTTTAGTTCAGTGGTTCTCAGTAAAAGTATATTTAAAGCGATACTCTTTGACCCAAAGAGTCTCCATTGAGTCCTCCTGCCTGAGACTCCACCTGTCATCAAATTATTGTTTTAGGAAAGGGCAAAAAATAATAATAATTAAAACAAAAAAATCTCTCTGAATTCAATTAAGTCATTCATAGCATCACAATCATTCTAACCGCACTTTATCCATTTAAGTTGGCTATGCAAAAAGGGGGATAGCCATCTTTGACTTTTGGCCAGGTGTCCGAAATGCATTGTCGTCTCTGTCGGGGTGGAAAACCTCATATGTCCAAAACTGTTACTTTCCAGGATTCAAATTCAGAAGCCGCCAAAGTATCTGCAGGGATCAAGCGGGGTGTTAATTTATGGGGAAAAAAACCCCACTACATTACTAAATTACTAAGTTACAATATGGAGATAAGAGGTTTCTGCGCGACAACGATACACAGCCTCGCTCCAGTCCGGAGGTAAGAAAAACAATAGCGGCTGCGGTGGCCCCTGCCAGCTCCGTGACACTCTCAGTGACAAGGTCAAAAGCACTGTCCCCTCCCCTCCCCCCTCCCCCGCATGTCTGCTCTGCAAAACCTCTCTCTCTCTCTCTCTCTCTGCAGAGATGAATTAATGTGCAGAGCGTGCGGGCAATCACCAAATGCATGACTTGCACTCTCTCTTCCTCTTTGTCCCTCTCTCTCTCTTCCTCCGCACGCATGCACGCACGCGCACACACACGCACATACACACGCACATTTGTATTATATACCAGTGACGGCATCCATGAAATCATGCCAAGAATTCGGATGCCGTCACATGTGCAGGTATATAATACAAACGTGTGTGTGTGTGTGCGTGCGTTTTAACCTGACCCTATAGAAAATCCACGGAATATAAGATCGGACAAAGAGCCACAGTCCAAAGTTTTGTGTTTTTGTTTAGTTTTTGCTGATTTTATAACCCTTTTCGCCTGGTGCCAATTGCCCAAGCTGTAATCCTGGGCACTAGGCCTACTCTTTCTCTGCCAACCTGGAGAGAGCCCTGAACATAGCTCATGCTTCCTTCAATGAACCAGTGAGAACTGAGCAGGCCACTTCGTATCACCTGATGGGGGGAGTTTCCCCGGTAGGACGTAGCGCGTGGAAGGAACACGTTATTCCAACCAGTTCCTTTTCCCCTCCATCAGGCGCCCCGGATGACCAGGGGGTGGCAGTTTAGAGACCAGGATTATACTGCATGTTTATTGTGAGGGTACCGACCCTAGGGGACACGGGGAGAAAATGCAACCTCCACACAGAAAGGCCCTTTCGCCAACCCCACCTCCTAGGGTATGGGCACTGATGACGCGGAGAGAGCACGTCCCCAGCGCCCACTGCTTCCCCGGCGGGAATGGAACCCAGGACCTTCTAGCTGTGAGGCGACTATACCGACTGCCTATAACTCCACATGCATTATAGTATAATATGTGTGAAGTTATGCAGTAAAACAATTATTTCTCTTGTGATGACCTCAAATTCTACTTGAGGGGACATTTGGCCCTCACATTATACATTATCACAGTAATACAACAAAAATGATAACACACGCACACGCCATTCAAGATACCAACCAGCACATCAGGAGCAATTAGGGGTTCAGAGTTTTGCTCAAGGACACTTCGACACTAACTCTGGGGGAGCCCGGGGTCGAAATGGCAACCTTGCGGTTACCATCCAGCCACTCTACCCCATAGCCACCGCCGCCCCTGCATGTCGGGATCCTTATGTAAGCTGTTTAACATGTGAGTAAAAGCAAAAAAGGTCGCTAATCTAGTACATTGTGTGTCATCATCGTCACACACGCAAAATAATAATCACGACAGATGGGTCGAAGCTAGGGTTGTCCGGATCAGGTGAACGGAAATCGGCTCCGATCACATGATTTTCAAAAGAGTAATCGGAGAGAAAAGATCCGATTTTTGTATCTGCCTTCTGGAAGATGAAAGAAAAAAAAATATATATATTATATATATATATAATATATACAGGCCTGCACACAAACGGTGCGCCAGTGCGCATGCGTTGTTAAAATGTTTTCTGTGCGGTAGATCAAAGGCATGTGAGGCACATTTGCGTACCAACAGCTGAGACAGTTATGTACTGTATAGAGAATCTGACTGACAGGCATTCAAAAGGAACTCAAATGTGAACTTGCATCCAGGTTCGCTTTGAGAACTAGCCCAAAATAATTGTGTGCAGCCCTGAATATATACAGACATTTGACAGGGTCACCACCCTGTCATTAATGTCTGTGACAGGGTGACAGGGTGACCCCCCCCCCCCCGTTGTATATTGTTAGGTTATACACTACAAACGGACAAAGGGATAACTGCATTTCAAGTCTTTCCTCTAATAACTGCATTTCAAGTCTTTCCTCTAATCTCCGTAATCACTGGTGTGTATACAAACTGTGTAGTGTATACAAACTGTATACACTGCCTTGGGCCCCTGATGTGGCCCCTGATGTGGCCAGTGTGATCCCTGAACACTGTTGCAACTTTGGTGCAGATGGTATAGCAATGGTGTGCGGCATGTGCCTCGCAGGTCTGGATGTTGCAACCACGGTCCACGGTCAACCCACCCTCTATAGGCAATTTCAATATAGGCTTCACTACCAGTATCCTCCAGCTCTTTTGGTCAAATGTCACTTGTTAAAACGCCGGTATACATTTCTTCCAGGCTGAAAGCAAACACCCCCAGGGCTGCTTCGGGGCTCCCCGCTACAAAACAGCACCAATGATGTTGGTAGAAGCGAAAGCAGACGTCCGAAGTCACTGTCAATACAAATCGAGTCAAGCGCTTTTCGGGCGCTCAAGGTCTCACGTTACCTCGACTTCAACAACAGCTCAATACCGGGAATGCATGGCGGCATGTACGAGTCATTATGAAATCCTATATGATTGGAGGAAACCCGCAACCACGGCTTGTTTTCATCGTTGCGGTGCCACTAGGACCCACTCCCCAAATGTTGCAACTCGCTGTTGTCGGGCAGAAACCTCTCATCTCCATATTCAAATGCCCTACTTGATCATACTAGTATGTATGTATGTATGTATGTATGTATGCACCAATATTTTGGTGCATACAGTATAGGAGACTCAAAGAGTCCCCTACCCAGATAAACTCTGCCGGTCATTGACATTCTTCAATTATTTAGGAATGCGACCTAAATTTATTATTAATTCAAGATTTCATGGGGTGTGCATTCTGTGCATTTATTTGTTGCAAAAAATATAGGCCTACATTTTTGGGGTGAACTACTCCGTTAATGTAAAAGTGTTCAGATGGTTAGTCTGCTTTTATTTATTTATTTATTTATTTATATGTTCAAGGAAAGGTTGCAGGGAACCCCAGATAGACGTCTACTGTATACTATACAGTGCAGCATTGCAGCGACAGACAGCAGCAGCTGGAAGAAGAAGACAAACACAGGAATACTGTATGTATGGTGTGGGTTTATTTTGAGCTCCAGCTCTTGTTCCTTTTCACAGTTCAGGTCTCAGAGGTGACAGCATGTCACCTTTTCTCTACCCCGGATGCACCTCCAAGCCAAACCCACGGAGCACTGTGGTGTCAATGGTGTTGTCTGGGACTTCACAGCTCGCCATGCAAGAGACACTCTCTAATTGCATCAACACCTTTCTGCATGCACACGCAGAGCTCACAACGCACGCACGCAACAATATTTGCACTTTCATAATAGAGGTCTGACCTAACCAATCCAAATATATAACATTATTAGTGAGGACCAATTATATGAAGATAGGTTGAAAAGTGGTCCTTTAAAAGTGCAAAAAAGAAAGGAAAATAAAAAACATGAAATGACAGTCCCTCGATGTTGATGTCATCACACGTATAGTAATGCGTGCGTGCGTGCTAGCTCATCCTCAGGCCAGCTCATATGTATTGCCTATCGATTCACCTCCTCAGCTATGCCGACCACAGGGAACTCTTGACCTCCATTCCCCTCCAAGGTCATCCAGCCCTCCTCCAGCACACCAGTAGAGCAGGCAGTCAGCCACAACAACGCTTCTCAAAGTGGGGTTCTGGGACCCCTGGTGGTCCATGAGGGTGTTCCAGGGGGTCCCCAGTTAACCCATTTTGGGCAGGAACCCCTTTTGGTGTTTTAAGCATTATGTTATACTTTAGCTATTGAAAAATAGCAGATCTACAAGCTCATAGCGTGGCACTGAGTGCCGCGCTACGAGCTTGTAGGTCTGCTATTTTTGGAAAATTGTGAAAATGTGCCGCAAATCTTTGAATATATATTATTTCAGAGCGCAAGTTTTTAACTCAAATCTTTGCTTCTGGGGGGGGTCCCTGGAACAACATATTTTCAGATGGGGGTCCGCGGCCAAATACAGATAATTCTGGGGGTACTTCACATGAAAAAGGTGGGGAACAAGAAACATATTCACTAGGCTGTGTGTTCCACTTCCTGTCGATTTGATCCAATGAAACTGGTCAGATGACCAATGATATCGACAGGAAGTGGAACACACATGCAGCCTAGGAAACAGGTGAAGAGGTTTTTCAGAAAACTGTCAGGATTTAGAAGGCATTTGTAGAATAGTCTAAATAGCTGCACTACTGTATGTAAAGTTCCTCTTTAACTCGGTTTTCTGCGCAAGTGCTGGACCCTTATGGGTTTGTTTGGTTCCATTTGTACACTCAGAGTTACACGCCCGTATACAGGGCCATTTGGGACCCACTCAAGGACACTGTGAGACCCACGCAGAGTGTTAACAGTGAGCACAATAGCAGCACACTGACTAGAATGGAACAGAGCCTTAATTAGTATCATCGGTATCGGTACAGTAACACCTGTGAAGGAGTTAGGGAAGGGGCCCGGAAGCAGGAATAGTTATTCTGTGTGCATAGAGCCTATTATCTGCCAACTCCTGGCTGCTTTTTGGGAGATCTGGAGAGAAATGTGATGGCTGCTGCTGCATCTTCCACTCACTCCCCTCCCCAGTTTGTCAGAGCATGTTTCACCACGGACGTGAGATTAGTGTGAGAGTGAGAGTGTGAGTGTGTGTTTTTGTTTGAGCGCAGAGCATGTGCTGCATTGAAATGTAGTAGCCTACATGTAGTGTTTGAAGAAGGAAACATGACACGCTCAGAGAAAGCCTTGACCCGTCCCAAAATGTACAGCCCGATGCCGTTTCACCCTCCATTGACAAGTGACCTTCATAGTGCTGCGGAAGCTTCACGGCGTGTTAAAGGCGCTGTAGCTGGCGTAGAGAGGGTGAGGTCACCTGCTCGCCGCCGCACCAGACAGCAGGCAGAGGCCAGCGCGGGAGGGGGGGGGGGGGGGGGGGGGGGGGGGTGGGGACACACGATGATGACATAGCCTCTGACGAGAGCAACTGTGACTGTGTGAAACCTCCCAGGCTGTTGTGTGCATGGCTCTGAGTCACTCTCAGCATGACAGTGTTGGGCACGGGATTCAATTAAAAAAAAAAAAAAATGCAAAAATAATCCAAAAAGTGAAGAAAATACTTGATGAATTGAAGTACACCGAAAACACGATTAACAGAAAATCTATGTCCGGTACACACAATTATATGGGTACTAGATTTGCCCGTAAACCTCAAGTTCAGCATGCAGTAATATACGGTAATATACAGGTGTAATGGTATACAATTCGAGAGTATACTGGAGTTTGTTGGAAAGTTTAACAGAAGTTTCCTGTAATATAATTAGGGCCGGGACTAATTGCGATTAATTTAGATTAATTAACTACAGAAAAATTAATCGCGATTAACTACAGATAAATTAATCGCACCTTTTTTTTCACCGCGGAACGTTTCTCACTGGGCGCTTTTCTATAGTACTGAAAACTGGAAATAATAAAAAGTCACCCCATTTTGTGTTGCCTAGAACTGGAGGTCTGACAAAAAACAGTAACAATATGAAGTAAGTACAGCTTTGTGATGTCACTGAGATGTACTTGTTACTCATTGTTACTAAATTTATTTCAGACCTCCAGTTCTAGGCAACACAGAATGGGGTGACTTTTTATTATTATTTCCACAACAGGTATATTAATGACAGTAAAATGTTGAAAATGAGTGGTATCCTGTAGTCACTATTCATTGATTCACTGGGATACCAAAAAACATTTAAAAAAAAAGGTTTCTCGCTGTTCTCGGGTTGAATATTGATATGCGATTAAAATGCGATTAATCTAGATTAATTAATCGCAAAGCCTCTGATTAATTAGATAATTTTTTTTAATCGAGTCCCAGCTCTAAATATAATATAATATATATATACGTATTCCATGCTTTTTGCGCAGTGGTATATGCTACCAAACAATGCTCACAGTGTCTATTATTGGTATATAATGGCGGGGTAGAGTGGCTGGATGTTAAGCGCAAGGTTGCCAGTTCGAACCCGGGCTCCCCCAGAGTTAGTGTCGAAGTGTCCTTGAGCAAGACACTGAACCCTTAATTGCTCCTGATGTACAGTGCTGGTTGTTGTCTTGCATGGTTTCCTCTGCCATCGGTGTCTGTGAATGTGATGCACAATCTAAGTAAAGCGCCTTGGATAAAGGCACTATATAAATGCACTATTTATCATTACTTTCAAGACATTGCTATGTTCTGAAGAAAATGCACTACCGGTTCAAAGCGTGACCGGGTGTGCCTGTGACTGTGAGGATCATCATCATCATCAAGTTAAAAATTAAAGTCCAACTATTTGTCACATACATTGCTGTATGCAAAATGTGATATGACCCTGCATCTCTTGGAGCGGTGAGCAGGGGCGTATGCACACCTGGTCCTACGCCCAGGTATTTCTGAACTCGGCCCAGCCAAAAAATAGTGCGTGTATTGTGTTTTATCAACTGGCTGTGTGAGCAGCGGAACGGAGACTGTCAAGACACTGTGGGCAGCGACGGCTCCAGACATTTATGCATGGGGGAGCTATGGGGGGGGCTGTTTTTTTTTAGCAGGGGCTACTGGATTTTGGCAAAAACTATGAATAATATATATATATATATACTACGACAAATGACATTCCAATGATTCAATGGTCCTAGTTTATAGGCCACATAATGTAAATACACATAATGCAAATCATTATTGTGACACCGTCACCGGCTAATTTCCAAATAGAATGATTCAGGTCGAGACAGAAAATAAGGTTGAGTTCAACTTAATTCCCTATTAATGTTATAGGCTGACGGAGGCAAAAAGGTGTGCACTTTAATTGTCCTTCAGACAAAATAAACAATTAGGCAGCCATTGTTTCTCTTCTCTTCCGATAACTCTAAACTATTCTGCAACACCTTCCTCCAATTAATCAATTATAATGAACATTCCTTGGGCTCTTCGGGGCACAGTGACAGCAGAGCATACACAGACCGCAGTTTGAGAGATCTGCGGAGTGTAAATGGACACACACACACACACACACACACACACACACACACACACACACACACACACACACACACACACACACACACACACACACACACACACACACACACACACACACACACACACACACACACACACACACACACACACACACACACACACACAAAAGTGGTTACCAGTTACCACCATATAATGTAAACGTGGACACCGCATAAGTGGATTAATACAAAATACTGTGATCAAAACTAGGCTAGAATCGAATACTACAGCAAGGTTTTTTATCAAACAAGGTTTCTTTGACTATGCATGCACCTCTTGGTACCACAGCACCTCAAAGGCCCTTAAAACAAGACTCCAGACCTCCCAAAACAAACTGGTCAAGCTCCTACTTGGCCTCACCCCCCGAACCCACCTCACCCCTGCCCACTTTGACAGGCTGGGATGGCTTAGGGTTGACGACAGAGTACAGCATCTTGCAATGGGTCTGGTCCACAAGATTCAATACACCACCAAGATACCCATGTACCTGTCTAGATACTTCCTTAATGTAAACGAAGTCCACACCCACAACACCAGAGGGAGTGCAACAAACCATGTACAACCCAGATTCGGCACAAACAAGGGACTAAATTATTTTCGCTCCTATGCCACCAAAATGTGGAACGCCCTACCAACAGTCATTAAGACATGTGAATCCCTTGACTCCTTCAAAACCACTCTCAAAGGGCACCTACGGACGGCTGCAATTCAAAACTGCCCCCTGTAAAATCTGGCTTAGGTCTTCCTTGGCCATCTGTCTCCACGTCTTCTTTGGCCTCCCTCTCTTCCTCTTTCCACCTTCTGGCATCCAGTCCATTGCCACACTTGCTGGTCTCTCTTGGCAGTCGTCGTGCCCAGCCATTCTCCTTCTTTCAGTGACGATGTCAGACAGTGGTGCTACGCCTGCCCTTCTCATCACCTCCTCGTTGGTGATGTGGTCTCTCCATGAGATCCTCAGAATGGATCTGAGGCATCGTCGGTGGAAGACATCCAACTTGTTGGTGATGACGGCCTTCTTCATCCACGTCTCACAGGCGTAGGTCGCTGTTGGGATGACAACTGACCTACAGTATAGAGGCATAGCTTGGTAGCCGTAGTGAAGGCTTTAGACGACCAAATGTTGCGGAGCAGTTGGAACACTCTTTGCCGATTCTGATTTTGACGTCTTTCTCCACGTCTCCTGCACTTGAGATGTTCCTTCCAAGATAGGTGAAGTTGTCAATGTACACTATGTGCATGCTGGAAATGACTTCTTTCACATAACGTCAGAGGTCCAACTCTGTGTCGTGGAGCCATGCCCGCATCTCTGGTCCCAGGTCAAAGAGGCTGGCTTCCGAGGGTGGTCTGTATAAGGGGCAGGTGTTGATATGGTCGGCGGTCTGCTCAGGGACTGTCCGCCAATCCCCACTTCTGCATTGATGTGCCAAACCTCAGTTCATAAGCGGTTCAGTGTAGTCCATTGCTGGCGAGATAGGTTATCTCCTACTACAGCGCCATCTCCTGGTTCCCAGGTGTAGCGATGCATGCAGGAGGGCCCGGCTGACTCCCACACTGGAGATGTCCTCAGAGGTGGAGTTGAGCATCTCTTGTGCTGCCTTGCAGTAGAGGTGGTGGGACTTGAGTCTGCTTGGAGGCGCTGGAGTTGTTGTGCAGGATGTGCCAGTCATGCTTTTGAGGCGGCAGCCTCCCATCGGAGGCCGGCCGGCGCTATTCCCGCAAGGACTGGCAAGAGGAACACAGGGGTGGGCTTCAGGCATCCTGTTATGATTCGGAGGGCGTTGTTAATTGCCACTTCGACCTCTCGCATGAGGGCTTCTGCTCCACACTGGGGCGCGGTATTCCGCTGCAGAGAAGACCAGGGCTTGGGTGGAAACACGCAACATCTTAGCGGAGTATGACTTAGCAGAGCCTGTGTCAAGTCTGCGTGGCTGGCATGTCCCTTGGGGTGAGAAGTTCATTAGAGTACTCGCTGCTTCCTCACTTGGCTCTCTGGTTGAGCTCTTCTTTTATGAGCAGTCCAAGTAGCATGACTGTACGGTTCTTCATTAGCAATAGTGGTTAGGAGTCACGATCTGCAGCATCATCTTCTGTTAAAGTAGTATGTATTCTGGCACTTAATATATATAACCTATAGGCTATGTAACCTTGAGAGAAAGAAAGAGAGAAATATGCTCATTATTAGCAAGTTGTTAAATTGTTACTTTAAATTGTTCTGGATTAAGGGCATCTGTTAAATGCCAAGATTGTACATCGTTGATAAAATAAAATATACTGTATATACACACCTTGCTGTGTGTGCATATATTATTTAATCAACAATGTACAATTTGGGCATTTAGCAGATGCCCTTAATCCAAATAGTATAGGTTATATAGTTACCTTGCCATAAATGTAAATCGTAGATTGTCTTGAAGAAATTAAATTAGTCAATTGTTTCATTGAATGAAACACACGTACACACACATGCACATACACGCACGCAAGCGTGCATTAACATCCACACCACCACAACGTCCTAATAGCTATGTACATTTTTACGGTACGGAGCTGCACTAATTAATATCTGTTAATTTATGTCGCTAGAAGAGTGACACAAATTCAACGTTTGCCACCTGAAAAGTACTACGAAAAGAGGTTAATCAAACAGAAACGACAACATTTGGCCAACCTGGCGGGAAGGAAACAAGATATTCAACAGTTGGTACTTTGAAGAGATGTGAAGAGATGAAATCTGAAACCTGAAACTAGAGAAGAGAGAAACTAGACTAAAGACCTTGGTACGGGAGGCCGGGTAGCAGAGCACAATGGACGGGGGTCGCACGAGGGACCGCTGGGTACGACCCGGTTCCTGCACAACCCAGTTCCTGCGCGACCCGCCTGCCCATTATGCCCGATATCCCAGATTCAACCCATACCCCGGGGAGAACTACACTATAACTGACGTAGATCCAGCGTCGTCCAGCTCGTAGATTTAACGTTGTCAACGTCGGGCCCCAAATTCAACATGCTCGTAGATTACACGTCGCGTCGGGCCAATCAAAAACAGATTCAACACACACACGGCAAACACATGCGCGCACACACAGACACAGGCAACCTCCCCCACCCCCCCCCCCCCCCCCCCCCCACACACACACAAACACCCACACCCACACACCCCCACACACACACCCCCACACACACCCTTAGGCCCATCACAATTACTACATAATAAGTATTTGTGATAATCGCAATACTTTTGGGATAATGGTCATAATCGCTCCCATGTTAGAAAGTAGTGGAAGTAGCAGATCTAGGAGCTCAAAACTGTTTTGATCTCGTAGATCTGCTACTTTTACAATTCATGTATTTATTTTTTTGTAATTTAAATAATTTATTAATACTTGTGACGGGCCTAATGTACCTCAATGTACCCATGCTCCAGGCGTACATTTGGGGATTCCAGACAACATAGCGCGCCCACTATCGTTGCCCGGGCGAGGAGACCCTCGACCCTACCCCCGACGTCCCAAGATCACTGTCCTAGCAGGGAGACTCTCAATCCAGCCCCCGGTGTTCCCAAGGAGCATTCCAGACATCAAGGGCAGCAGGCATCATATCCTTTAAAAAAAAAAAAAAAAAAAAAAAAATAGTGTAAAAAAAAAAAGGGGGGGGGGGGGGGGGGGGTTTAAGTGTTAGAAATGACTCTCCATGTCCCCCAAATATGGGAACCAGGTTGGCGGAGGGTGTGTAGAGCCCAGGATCACATTAAATAATTGACACAGGGGTGAAAAATGGGTTACAAAATCGTGGGATAAAAAAAGATTATATAAAAGAAAAAAAGACACACCCGTCGGCCACCAGCTTACTTGAGAACGATGCAACTTGGGAACCTAATAATAACCGTTGTCAACTTGTCATAGCACCCATTTTAACTGTCTGTCCCTTTCTGTATGTCTGCCTGTGTGTGAAGAGTGCAAACAGACTGGTTAAGTAATCAATTGGCAGGTGTGGGGTTGCCATGGCAATCAATTGGCTGAGGCAGAGGCTGGTAATTGCACAAGTGAGGGGATTTAGGCTGATTAGGCCCACTGGCAGAGCCTGACCAGGTGTGCTATGGCAAGTTGAAAATAGCCGATCTACAATCTCACAACAGCTCGCAGTGCAATGTATTGCCACTGCAATGATGTAGCTACAAAAAATACAATCTTTCTAACAGCAATGATGAATACTATTTAAAAGTATTTATAATCAGTGTACTCTCATTTCTGACTTGAAGCCTGAAGGACAACTTTCTTTATTTTCAACCAAGGTTCATGTTTTAGGTCGTGATTAGAGACGGTAAAAGAGTGTTCATTTGTTTATTTTCATTTGCTGCTTTCTTTCGTTTCAGCGATTTTAGCTATTTTTGAAAGGGGCATTCGAACATGGGGCTAAATACTTTTCTTTTACAAAATGTTATGACGATTTCTTTAATAATATTTACTATAGCCCTACTAGACCCCAGGAAATTACATGTGGCCACAGAAGATCACGGTATCAACTGAATGTGAAGGAGGAAACTGGGGGGATGCCATACTGTGTCATAGGCTCAATATGTCAGTTTGTCACCTAACCCTTGACATTCAACAGATCCTGTGATCTTTTGTGGCCAGATGTCATTTTATGGGGTCTAGTAGGACTATAGTAAAAAAAAAAAAAAAACGCTATAACATTTTGTAAAAAAGAAAAAAAAACATATTTAGCCCCATGTTCGAATGTAAAACGAAAGAAAGCAGCAAATGAAAGAAAATGTACACTGATCTTTTACTTTCTCTAATAACCTAAAACATGAACCTTGGTTGAAAAAAAACTAAAGTTGTCCTTTAAGTAAAAGTATCAATACTGCTGTATAGAAATACTATGTTACATGTAAAAGTCCAGAATTGAAAATGTACAAAATAATTGGTTTTAAAAATGAACATAAAGTACCAAAAGTAGAAAGTAGTCCTTTTGCAGAATGTCCCATTACAAGTTTTCAAATGTGAGCTTGTAGATCGGCTACTTTTGTATACATTTATACAGGACTGAAGTAGTTAATGCATGTTTTGTAATAAATATAAAAAAGAATTTAATCTGCAAAGTAACTAGTAACTAATGTTTTCAAATAAATGTAGTGGAGGTAAAATTATAATATTGGGATCCGAGATGTATCGTAGAAATAGAAGTAAAACCCAGGAAAACGTTCAAGTGCTAATACATCAAAATTGTAAGAGGGAGTGCCACAATTTTTGTATTTTTCCAGTTTGTCATGACAGTACTTCATTAGACACCTTGGAGTCGTTTTTATGTGCAATGGTGTATTAACTTTGTATTTAGGGTTTCTTCCTGGAGGATGAACCCTTGACAGTCAAACGAGCCAATGAAATAAACAGTAATATAGTGACATCACACCATCACACATTTATCATACAACTACAGCTGTGGGTGCGGCTTCAATTCAGGTGGATCACCACCCATCAGGCAAACCAGGCATACTTAATGATGGGCGTGCCCACATAAAAACAACATTTTAACAAATGCTGTACAAGTTATACCTCCTTATATAACAATAAGACCTGATAATCATGTTTTATGGTGGACAAAAAAATCACGGCACTCCATCTTTAAGGAATGACTGAAGTACTCAAACTTAAAAAAATAAATATAAAATAAAAAGTATGTAATTTATTCTAATTGTTATTGCAATTTACAAGCTGCGTTCGCTTAACATTGTAATAACATTGTAATAACACACTCACCGGTCTGCCGGGTCCAAAGACCGGGGAGAGGCAGGGAGACAAATCTGTACCTCTCCCCCACCGCCGTTCTGAGGAGGGTTCCAGACAAGGGCAGCAGTCATCATTTTCCTTTAAAAATAAACCAAAAAAAGGATTAGACCCGAGGACAGTTTTCTGAAAATCCTCATGTTTATTTTTTTTTTATTTTTTTCGTGTTTCTATGTCAGTGGTTTTCTTTCTTTTTGACGGCCGACCACCATCTGAAAATATGCTGTTCCAGGGACCTCCCCAGAAGCAAAGATTTGAGTTAAAAATGTTCGCAATGAGAGAATATATTCAAAGATGTGTGCCACATTTTCCCAATTTTTCAAAATTAGCTATAGCTATAGCAACACTATGAGCTTGTAGATCTGCTATTTTCAATAGTTAAAGTATAACATATTGCTTAACACTTGTACATCATCATCAAGAATGGTGGTCCCTAGTGTAATGTAATTGTTGATGTAATTAATGTTTAATTTACATCATATTTGGCGGAAATTTCTCCTTTCATTGTCAATGAAATGAGACATGTGAGAACAAAAGCTGTATAAAAAAACACTCGTGTGAAGTGAGGGGTGTCATCATGACGTAACGTATGTCGATTTGAAAAGACACACATGACGTAAATTCAACATTCATTGTCAATTGGAGCCGAATATAGGAGGGGCTAACGCCCCTTGAAAATAATCCAAACTTTTACTTTTGAAGCCTTTGAAATTATTTCGAACAAAAATTGAGCATATCTTTGCCGCCCAGAAAAACGTGACTCCTTTAAAGCAGGCATGATAGTTACACACGTTTTGACGGTTGTAATATAGGAAAAACATAATAAAAGAATATATATTTTACTTGGAGTATTTCAATTTCCAGTACTTTTACCACTACATCTCAGAGGCAAATATTGTACTTTTACTCCACTACGTTAATTTAAAAAAAATCGTTACTATATGTTAGTTTGTACATTTAGATCAGTGGTTTAACCCTTTTCATATCAAGGCCGATTATTTATTGGGCATTTGAGCCACGGAACCACCATTTGACGACATTTAGCCTCTCAGACCCATTTGAGCCACGGACCACCATTTGATGACATTTAGTCTCTCAGACACATTTGAGCCACGGACCACCATTTGATGACATTTAGCCTCTCAGACCCATTTAAGCCACGGACCACCAATTGAAGACATTTAGCCTCTCAGACCCATTTGAGCCACGGACCACCATTTGATGACATTTAGCCTCTCAGACCCATTTGAGCCACAGAAACACCATTTGATAACATTTAGCCTCTCAGACGCAAAACTAAAGAATATGTTGGTGTCGTTGGATAAGATGTTTTCCACCATTCCATGCTGTATTGATGTTGGTACCAGTATAGGAGAGATAGCAGGCAGATGTTGATCAAAATAACAATTCTTCTACATTCTCTAATTGTGTAGACTTCTTGTAAATTAAGTAATGCAAGATGTTTAACAATAATTTAACTCTTGAGCGTAAAATGAAACCAAATATTTGGTTTCATTTTACGCTCTCAAGAGTTAAAGATCTATAGAGCGTCGCAGTCCCGCTCCCTCGAGAGACCCGGAAAATAATTCCGCGTTCATTTCGTCATAGACTTTTCAAAAAGCATTTATTTAAAGACGTTTATGCCGCAGACAAAGCCAACTGGAGTTGTGACAAATCATGACAATAAACACAATGTTTTGGGATGATCAAAAATAAATGACAAATTATTTGATCGGCCCAAAACATTGCGTTCGTCATGATTTGTGACCACTCAAGTTGGCTTTGTCCGCAGCGTAAACATCTTTAAATAAATACTTTATGAAAAGTCTATGAGGAAAATGAACGGGGAATTATTTTCCGGGTCTCTCGTCGTCATGAAAGGGGGCGGTCAAAATAACCTGGTCAAAATGACTAACCAATCAGAAAGTAGACAGGAAAATCTTTGAATGCAGATTGTGGCCCCTAGGTGTGTCACAGAGACTAAACTTTGTTTGAATACCAAAATACAAAAAGAAAAAAAAAGTGATTACATTTTGACATATTATTGTTTATAGCAGCTTTAAGCCAGTGTCGTATATATTTTTTCGGTCACGTGTGACGTACCCCGCCCATTGTGTCTGTGGAAAACCTTGTATGTCTTAAAAGTTATTCAAAAACGGCAAATAAAACAAGTAAAACATGACTCGGGTAACTCATGTTTAGGAGAGAAAGAGGTCTTTATCAATTAACTTGTGTAACTCGTGAATGGGGGTGAACGTCTTAATAGGCTCTTCCTTCCATGGAGGCCCCTGGCAGCCGTCCCCTGATGTCGTCTTTGGCTATAGACTCAGGCAGTGGTAGAAAAAAGCACTCACAGTTTTTTACCCCAGTGCCCCCCACAAAATGACCGGAAAATGAAGGGAAACTTCACCCTTTTTGCAAAACATATGTTAATGACGTTTAGAAGATTTAGAACACTTTCCTGGGGGTCTTTGTGTGTGTAATATGTGGTTTGTCATAGACACTGGGCTCACATCCTTCCTGGACTACATGTTGGCTCAGTAAGACAGCCCTCCCTCTATCCACAAGGAGGAGCAGTGCACCAAAGCATTACAGGCATTTTAGTCCAGGAAAGACTCAAATCTAAAACCACATATTACACACATAAAGACCCCCAGGAAAGTGTTCTAAATCTTCTAATCGTCATTAACATATATTGCAAAAAGTGTCCCTTTAATATTCACCAAAACCAGAGCAGAACTCCCACCACGGGACTCTGGCAATTAATCAATAAAGTTGCAACCACTATATTAATGGCAAGTATTTCATACAGCATTGTGAACTATCCATTTAAGCAAAAGTATCAATGCTTCCATGTTGAAATATGTCAACTGTACTGTACTGTACTGTACTGTACTGTACTGTACTGTACTGTACTGTACTGTACTGTACAAGCTCTCCTCCCTGGCCTGTGTGTTAGGCTGTGCAACAATGACACATGGTGAACAAAATTTGTTCACCATGTGTCATTGTTGCATGATTGCATGTTAATGATATAACGACCCAGGGACCCAGGGGCACAGCCACACAGAGCTGTGTACAGACTCAAAAATATAACGACACGGAATGTATTGACAGAAAGTAGCTCATAACATGTTTACGGCAATTTTTAGGAAACAAATGAATGAACATCACCGAACAGATTGTTGTGGTGTACTCACCAGTTACAGAAGAACGATCCGCCTGTTGCTGTGGTTGGCTGCAAGCCTGCAAAGCGGTCAATCACTTTTTAAACATAGTTATTTTGTTCTGCTGGAACTAATATGGCCAGTAGCCTACTCCCAGGTTGCTGGTTCGGGCATCTCTACTTTTGTTCCTCAAGTAGGTCTTTAGCCTGCGGAGGCAGGAGAAACTCCTCTCACAAGTAGCCGATGTGACAGGCAGTGTTATGGCGATGCGTTATGGCGATTATTTTCTTCCTCCTCGGCAATGCTGCTGCTGCTCTGTGGTGGTGGACTGGTGGTGGTGGAACCGCGAGTCGTCCACTGAATCTGTTCTCAGACGTCGTTTTTTTTTTTTTTTACCAATTACAATAAAACGGTCCATTATTAAATTCACACTGGGCTTAAACCAAACGTGGCACTATAGAAGCTATAATGTTTTGGTTAGGTAGGTAGCCGGCTCTACAAAGTTCCCAGTTCCCAATTCAGTCAACACAGCCAGGTTAATGTGAACTATGAAGCAGTGATTGGCTCTTTTGGCTGTCAATCAAACAGCCGGGTACGCTAGTTTAGTGAACGCCCACCAATACCAAAACAACACAAACACAGCACAAGTTAGCGAAAATTGTGGAGAAACATGGAGGAGAAACTATGACCACGGCAAAGAAAAGGGAATGCAGTTACAACAACAAGGACTAGGAAAGTATTTATCTGTGAGTGAAGCCAGTGCAAAACTCAACAAACAATTGTTGCTGCTGCTCAAAAGGAGGCTGCCTTGTGTGTTGATCATCGTATGGAACCAAAACAAGATTCCAACACAGATAAGGTAACTAGTGTCTAGTCTACTCTAGTCTATAGGCTACCACACAGTGCAACACATTGGTTCCACATTGGTTGTAATTAATTTCTTCACAATCAAATCAAAGCCTCTTGGTTGGTTGGTTTGTGTATTGTCCAGTTGTATGTATTCTTTGGTTGGTTGGTTTGGTTGGTTGGTGTGTTGTCCAGTTGTATTGGTTGGTGTGTTGTGCAGTTGTATTGGTTAGCTGGTTGGTTGGTTGTATTGTCCAGTAAATAGTTCATTTAAATGCAGTTCTCACACCTGGGGGGACTTTGACCCCATGTCTCTTTGATGCTCCTTTATGGATGCCAGTCCAGAGGCAGAAGTAGCTGCCCTATACTGTCTTCTGGATGAAGGTCCTGACCTCGTACAGAGCTCTGAAACCCTCTGAAAGCTTGTATCGCTTTGTTTTCAGGAAATGAACAAACAAACATACAAAAAATGTGCACATGTTCCCATTGAATCCAATGTAGTTATTATTAGCAAGCTCATGCTAATACTTACTATGTACAAGCTTGTATATCTGCTATTTTTAAATAGCCAACGTTAAAGATGAAGTGCCACAATTTTGTTCCACCCTAAAACATCAGGTATTATTATAATATAAGGAGGAATAACTTTTTCCAAAAAGTGTACAGTATTTGTTAAAATCATGCTTTTATGTGGACACGCCCACCAGTTCATTAAGTATACCTGGTTTGCCTGGTGGGTGGTGATGGGTGGAGATCTACCTGAACTGAAGCTGCACCCACAGCTGTAGTTGTATGATAAAGGGGGAGGGGTTAGTGGAGGGGCTGATAGTGTGATGTCACTATTTTACTGTTTATTTCATTGGCCTGTTTGACTGTCAAGGGTTCATCCTCCAGGAAGAAACCCTAAATACAAAGTCAATACACCAATGCACATAAAAACGACTCCAGGGTGTCTAATTAAGTACTGTCACCTCATAGACACATGAACAACTGGAAAAAATGTGGCACTCCATCTTTAATATAAAAAATGACAAAATAGCAAAAACAGCCGATCAACAAGCTCGGCTATTTTCACGACTTTTGTGGGACACGTTGTACAATAAAGTAGGGCATTGATAAAATAAAATAAAACGCATTAAAACGTTGAAATAATGGTGACACAAGGTTTCTCCCCGAACAGAATCTCTCCAGCAACAGAATCACTTTCACGTCACCATGCACGCTCACTGTTGTCTTGGGATGCATGTTGTGCCATGGAAACGCCAGAGGCTCATCAGCGCTATCGTCAGCCTTGCATCACTTTTAATAAAGTCATTGTCACAATGCATTATTTACGACAATGCGACAGTCATTTATTGCCATGTATTAAGTATTCAGGTGCTAATTATCATTTTAAGAAACAAGGAGGTGAAGGTGGATGTTCCTTCAATGTTGCTTATGCTGGGAAGCGTAGATTAGAGGTGAAAAATGTGTCCTCGATCTGGGTTACTTAGAGATAAAGTGTGGTGTTGTGTTGCATTTTAATCACTAAAGGAACACATGACACTAGCTGCCACATAAAAATGTGTGAAGAAATATATAAAATATATAAAGATGTTTCAAGTATTGAAACATAACATACTGGGTGATAACAAGGGAATATATTGGTTAAAATATGGTTGAATATTTAACCCTGAAATGTAGTGTACAGAAAACAATATGTTTTGTTTTGTCTAGTTAAACCATGGTCATTAATTTTCTGTTGACAAGGTTCGTTCATAGGAGGAGCTGTGGGGTAAAAAGCATGTTAGCAATAGTTCCAGGAAGTGAGGTACCAGGAACATCTACAGTATAAAAGTACAGGTGAGGCGACCAGGGGTTCCATTTTAGGTATCAAAAGGAGTGTTTGGTGATGTTTTGTCAAAGAGACTCTTTGGAGACCAATACTGAATCAGAACTGGACACTGGTTAAACCACGGGGTAGTGTGACCGAATAACTTTGTGAAGGGGAAGAAAGGATGTTTGGTCGAACATTTCTCGCGGTTTTGCTCTGAATCGATTCAGAGATTTTGGACGAAGGAACCTGCTGTGGCCTGCTGACGGAATTACCTTTTTTATTTTCTAACTTTTGATTTTGGAAAACTAGGCTATAAGTTATGGATCACTTTTGGGATTACGTTTTCTTGATACTTTACTCATTGTATATTTGTGGGGCTTAAAAATCAAAGTTTGAACATTTGCATTTGTATTTTGAAATCTATTCATTGTTCAATTAAATTATTTTGTTTGACCAAATTTAAATTGAAACCAAATTTAATAAAAATATAGCAATTTCATTTCAAAAGCAACACTTTTTAGAAGCAGCTTGGACTTGGACTCATGCATAGAAGGAAGCATGCGGTCAGTCAGTGTGTGTGTGTGTGTACACGTGTGTGTGCGTGCGTGTGCGCCTGTCAAGGGTAGGTATTGCAACTCTAGAGTAGAAATTAAAAATAGGATCTAAGTGTTGCTTGAGGCTAGACTTTCCTAATGCCTATGCATGACGACATGTCTTATTTTGTCTCATTTAGCTTTGACTGAATTATCTATGTTTGCTAGAACTGAACCAAATTTGTTTAACTAAAATATTTAGTGGCCAGCCAATGAGTCTGACAAGAACGTGATGAGAAGGTGATGAGTGACGACTAGTTTACTGATCAGCTCTGCAAGCTGATGACAACTAGTATTATTTGTAACTATAGTCAACGCGTTACAGATACTGACATTTAAATGTGCGCGTTGCTCATTACTTTATGTGCAAATAGCACATCCCAACTTCAGAGGAATTAAATTAAAGGTTTATTATATTCCTTCTTCTACTGCCGACTATACTCCAGAGATGAACATCTGAGAGAGTTTTCATCCCATTGACATTCAGTCATTGCTGCATTTCCGTGGTCAGCGTCAGGGCTTTATGGAGCCAGTCGTAACATGCAGATGTCTCCTCGCTGTGCTCGTTCAGTGGAAGGAAAACACATTAACGTCTGCCAGGTTCTCATGGGGCCGACGTCACGTCTGAGGCTAGACAAGACAAGATGAGAGGTTCTCAACCTGTGCTTCGGGACCTTTCTCATACCTTACAAAGAAAGGAAGAGCAAGAAGACATCAACAAACTTTAGGCCTACTATAACATCTGGTAAAACATCAAACTAGACCAGTGGTTCTCAAAGGGAGGTCCATAGACCTTCTGGGTTACTTGATGGCAATCCACGTGGACCCTTACATACAGTGTGTACCTGCGTGCGTGGGGCAGTGGGTTTTTTTTGGGGGGGGGGGCTGCAGACTGAGGAGACGGAGCTGCAGGCGGGACTGCAGGCACTGGAGGCGGAACTGCAGGCACTGGAGGCGGAACTGCAGGCAATGGAGGCGGGGCTGCAGGCGGGGCTGCAGGCGGAACTGCAGGCAGGGGGGCTGCAGGGGGAACTCTAGGCATTGGAGGCGGGGCTGCAGGCGGAACTGCCGATGCGGGAGGAGGTGCTGCAGGTGGAACTGCCGATGCGGGAGGAGGTGCTGCAGGTGGAACTGCCGATGCGGGAGGAGGTGCTGCAGGTGGAACTGCCGATGCGGGAGGAGGAGGATGCTGCAGACTCTGGTGACGGAACCCCAGAGGACGCTGCAGACTCAGGACATGTGGAGCCGGCAGACAGTAGCTGAAGGAAGACGGTGTGTGGGCCACATCCTCCATGACGGACTGCCACCCCGTTATCCGCTGTGATTTCCTGTACACTGCAGATAATTTCTGCAAACGCAGACATCAGTAGCTTATACTGTAGCTAGACCAGTGGGACTGGACCCACTGACCCTGCCTGCCTGTAACCAAGCTCTACAACAAACGGAGCAACGTGAACAAAGGAGAATCTGACCCTGTCAGTGATGCTGCCACGTTTTAACCATGAGGCTGCTTTAAGCTTAAAGCACCTCATGAGTTTATATAGAGCAGCATGATGGATGGTCCCTGTTGGAATGGAACCTGTAGCCCCTGTATGTGTTCGTGCATTGCTCAACCCCCATTCATCTACACCAGTGGTTTTCAAGCCTTTTGCATATCAAGGTCCATTGTTTATTTGGCATTTGAGCCACGGGCCACCATTTGCTGAGATTTAGCCTCTCAGACCCAAGAATTAGAATATTTTGTTGTTGTTGGACACTTTTATTTCTTTCTAATTCCATGCTGTATTGATGTGGTGCCATAATAGGCATTGATCGAAATAACAGTTATTCTACATTCTCTAATTGTGTAGACTTCCTGTAAATTAAGTAATGCAGATGTTTAACAATAATTTAACTCTTGGGAGTGTAGGTCTAATAAGGGTCCATTTGGTTACCAACTCTCCATCATGTAGCTGCATGGGGAGTGGGGACCACCTGGAACCCGCTCAAGGAGCCCTGGTGGTCCCCAGACACCATTGGTTGAGAACCACTGATCTATACTTCCAGAGTCACAACTACAGATAAACCTCCAGAAGACTGCCATCCATGGCGGTCGAGCTCCAATCACACACAAACACTCTCCAAAAACAGCCCTCTCCCGCCCCGTCCATCCCCACCACAACTGAATCACTGACAAATGGGCCTCACGCGCAGGCAGCAGGCGTTCTGCAGCTGTGCGTGCCCTGGCCCCGCCGTTTTGTTTCAGAAGGTTATTTGGCTCCACATGTCAAAGGGAATCAGACGTTTCCTCTCATTCCTGCGGCCCCCGCGGCCTCTCGCCCACCACCACCCCCTCCTCGCACCCCCACCCCCCGCCAGCGTGTACGGAACCTCCAACCCCAACGATGCTGCGGGCGAGCAGGGAGGGGGGGGGGGGGTTCTGGGCTGATGGATGTGGAGGAAAGCGTCTCCGGTCCCACAGCAATTAACTCTTCCCCTGCACGAGGCAGAGCTGTCAGCTTGATGGAATCTCCACCTCCACCACCACCACCTCTGGTCCTACTGCTTGCAGTGGTGGAACGAATCTAAGTACATTTACTCAAGTAGCCTACTGTACTGAATCAAGAGGATCCAGGGTGTCACACCAGAAACATGACTCTGCCTGACCTTTGTGAGAGATGGGCAGATGGGACACATTTAATGTACAAGTACATTTAGTTACTGCTACTTTTGAATCCTGAAAAGTAACAGTTTTCGAAAGGTTTCCACCCATCAGAGACAATTTACTCAAGTACTGTACTTAATATTTTTTATTTTATTATCCCACTATTTTTTTAACCCATTTTTCACACGGTGCCAATTGCCTAAACTGTAATCCTGGGCGCTACTCTCCCTCTGCCAACCTGGGGAGAGCCCCGAACTGAGCTCATGCTTCCTTCAATGCATGAGGAGTGAGCAGGCAGCTTCTTACCACCCGACAGGGGGGGGAGTTTTCCCGGTAAGGCGTAGCGAGTGGATCAGACGACCCCGGCTGGCCAGGCAGTAGGCAGCATAGAGACCTGCAGGTTTACTGCAACACTTTTTGTTAGCGTATACCTATAACCTATAGGACACAGGGAGAACGTACAAACTCCACACAGAAAAGCCCGTTCACCAACCCCACCAATGGGCACTGATGCAGATGAGAGATTGGTCCATTGTTGACACTCCTTAACCTTGTGGACCACGCCAACATGCCACTGTCTGTACCTGCACGAGTGAGTGACAAATACATCCTCTTGATTTTGGAGACTGGATATACCAACCGGTTTTTGTCACATCTAGAACTGGAATTGGAAAGACAGACAAGATACTTCTATTTATAATACATCAGCATATCCGGGACACCCGAGGCAGTTAAAGGCAGCCGTTTTTACATGTACGGATGGGGGCCAATTTCCATATAAAACAGCATCATGACAGGTTGCTTTGCAGCGCCAACATATTTTCCATGTACAATATATCACCCGCCTTCAGTTATTGTGAATGCAGGAGTTATAAATGGCCACACAATTGGCATTATCAGCTCCCCGTGATTTAAAACCTATTGTACAATAGCAGTATATCTAGATACTGTAGTCTGTATATCATCTCTATCGAGTGGAAACCTCATTATGTCCATGCACAACTGTCACTATTGAGGATAGTAAACGGAAGGGAGCCAAGCCATCATACCCTGTCTTGAATATATCTTCAACACGCATGTTTCCTCTTTCCTGTCTTCGTGCATGTCTAGTTGTGTTGTGTCCATAAGGCCAAAGTAGTCTGAAAGCTGCGGAACAGGCAGAGACGCATATAGACGCCTGCAAACTGTCTGCGAGACCCCCTCTCCTAATGGACACGGGAAGTCTCTCTCTCTCTCTCTCTCTCTCTCTATCTCTCTGTGTAATACAACCTTATTGTTGTTTCTAGCCCTATAGGATGCTCTTAAACCACAGCAATATAGAACGTTCATTCATCCTGAAGAGAGGGGTCACGGAAAAGAAATTATCCTAATGGTTGTGGAGAGCGAGCATGTCGCTGTGGAGTGGAGCGCTGCAGAGTGGCTGCTCCGCGAGAGGCGCTGTGATAGAAATGCGTTTTTATTTTAATTATTATTATTATTCTTTTTACTGGCACTGAAGGGGGGCAGGATGGAGCCGTTATGCATTATGGCTGTCAGCATTATGGCCAGCATTATGGCCAAACATAACTAAAAGGGATAGGGATGGATCGTCGGCAGGTATAGGTACTGTATGGTTCAGGATTCCTTCTCTATGATTCTCAGGAATCTGCATTATACTTTAGCTCACTGGTGGGGGTGAACGCTCCAATTTCCAGGTTCAACATGAGTGCCTTTCCCATGGAGCCCAACGGTCATTACACATGCATCATTGTTTAAGCCTGGAGGTGAGGGATAGACAGACGTCACAATCACTAATCATGTATTTCCACCAAGAATTGTGAGAGGGAAAATATAACGTCTCTTACCGCCAGCCTGTCTCCCAGGAGAGTCTCTGCAGATTGAGGGAGGAAGGTGCTTTTTATACTAGGTGGAGGGGGAGCGCAGCTGACAGCTTATCAGTCATCATTGACGAGATAACGAGGGAAGTACCGCCCTTGTATGACGTAACCGAGCAGGCTCCGCTGTGCTCCGCCTCTCCCAGTCTCTCTCTCCCCAGAGGGGCTCAGACGTGGCCTGCGATCCCGTACTATGCACACACACACACACGCCAGTCAATTATGCCAGCCAATATGAATACAGCGGGCGCCCCTCATGCCTGAATACTTGATCATATTACACCGTCACACAAAAACATCAAAAGTATAGCAGATCTGCAACGCTTTTTGAGCTTGTGGATCTGGTACCTTTGATGCTTTTGAATTTGAAACCTGAAAAGTAACAGTTTTCCACCCATGTTCATTTATCCTTCTAAAACAGAGTTGTGCGTGCGTGTGTGCGTGCGTGCACAACTGCACATGCATGTGTGGTGTGTTCATGGGATGGCATTGAGAGACGATGTGCAACGCTCACTCCGCTGTGGGGGAAGCACATCACACCAACATGATGAGACACTCTCTTCTTCGTGAGAGATTTGCTGCAATTAGTGCCACTCAAAACTCTTTGCTGTTTGATTTGCCGGTATAGGATCCCTTGTGCGTCACCGTCCCATAGTGCTGCTGCACACAGTAGGCCTAACAGAACGCTGCTATAGAGTGTCACAGTCCTAGAAAGAAGAAAAAACGTTTGTTTGGTCCAAAATATTGTGTCATGATTTGTCACGACTCGAGTTGGCTTTGTACGACGGTTAAAAGGTCTTTACATAAATACTTTTTGAAATGGGGAACATGCATTGGGAATCATTTCCTGGGCCATGAAAGGGGGCGGGACCAGCACGACACAGCCCCACAACACAGGCAGTGGTGGAAAGTAACTAAGTACATTCTCTCAAGTACTGTAGCCTACTTCACCTTTTACTGGAGTATTTCCAATTTCCAGTACTTTTACTTCTACTCCACTCCAGGCAAATATTGTACTGTGATATTGTATGTGAAAACTTAAGTTACTAATTGCTTTGCAGATTTTGATTATTATTACAAAACATACATTAACCACTTCAGCCCTATATACATTTCGACCGAAATAACACGTGAAATTGGACATTCTGCATAATGAGTATAGGCTACTTTCTACTTTTGTTGCTTTTTGAAGTTACGCTTCATCTCTCGCTGTCTCTCTCCTCCCTTTTCTGATTCTTCTATGCATTTACCCTGACCACCGTGAGGTGGTTTGAACAGCCGTTACAATGGAAGGCGCAGATCAATGTGCATATAGGATTTAATGCACATGCGCTCAGTTTTGGCGTGTCATGCGGTTGGCACTCACGCTCATCCCCTTAAGCCGTTGCAAATAGGAGTGGTGTGTGTATAACACTTTTAAAACCGGCCAAACATCCCCCTACCATAGCCTTTCATCTTGCTGATTCAATCCCGTTGCGTTTAGATTCCCCCCCAATGCCACCACACGTGGTGACCCGACTACCGTACTCCACCAAGGGGGAGATATACAGCGAAAAGCAATTAGGTATTCATGGCATTGCTTTGGAAAATACATAACATGCAGTAATTACATGTACGTACATGAGCTTTGCTAGGATGAGTACTTGGTGTGGCGGCTGAGATAAGGCTCCCTTACCCCGGTGTTATAGCTATAGCACATGTTTGCTATAGGCATACAGACGTGGGAGCACTAAAGCTTGCTGTGCGCCGAGATTAGCCACCTGCAAGCTCACAATGCGTCGCATCGGTGACGCATTGTGAGCTTGTAAGTCTGCTATTCTTGGCGGAGCACAGGCCACAGATTAGGCTTTATTCTATGGAGTATTCCAGCAATTATCTGGTCCATAGCTCAAATGCCGTTGCATTTAGAGCTATGTTACCGATGACTTCCGGGGCATAAATGCAGACCTGCAGCCTCTCGTCTTTAGCATGAATAAAAATAACATTTTTCCTACTCACCAATACAAAGGCGGGCCATTAGAAAGCCTACTTTCCTTAGTGGAAGCACTCTGAGCCCCCACCACACGTATAAAAGGTACTTTTTGGCCAAAAAGGGATTTGTTTTCCACCGGAAAAAATAATACTTTTAGTTAATCCACGCCCTATACCGATATAGAGAATATTTTCCTCCAGTGAAAAGAAATCCCTTTCTGGCCCAAAAAGTACCTACGTGTGGTGGGGGGCTCAGAGTGCTTCCACTTCCACTAAGTAGGCTTTCTAATTACACAACCCGCCTTTGTATTGGTGAGTAGCAAAAACGTAATTTTTTATGTACGCTAAAGACGAAGTCATCGGTAACATACGCAACGGCATTAGAGCTATGGACCAGAGCTATCGAGCAATGTGTCCAATAATGACCCGCTAATCTCCTATCAAGTGGCGGCACTGCATACAAAGAAAGAAATATTGATTGAAACCCGTCGTAAATTGCCTTGCTACATAACGCATTGATTCTGAAATAGCTTGGCCACTGGTGGAAAATATAAAAGGAAATATAAAAGGAAGACTCCTTTTATATGAATCCATATAAGGCCGGAAAAAGCATTCTTTTATACAAAAATAGCAGATATACAAGCTCATAGCATGCCACAACATGTCACGCTACATGCTTTTACATGCCATCTGCTCTTTTTGAAAAAAATTGGAAATGTTTGCAATTCTTTAGTAGGCATAAAGTGAACATTGGGGTCGTTTTGGGTCCTTGAAAAAGTACTGAAATTGGAACTCCATCCATGTGCGGACATCCATGATTTTCACGGTTGTGGTTTTGGAAACGGAACAAAGTTTGACAACCACTTATACATAGCAAATCCTAACGGAAAACAGTTTTTTGTAGATTTTGTAGGATTTGTAGAATCGGCTTTATAGGTCTTCATGGGTTAAAGAGTAAAGTGGAGCGGATGCAGCGCTGTCTCCTCTGTGATGTGTTGGCCTCTGCAGTGGATGTGAGAGGCAGACACACACACAGGGGAGATGGGACGCTATTTGCTGTCTGTGCTTCCAGACATAATGACATTAAACTACTGGCCACTGCCTCTGGTCACGACAGCTTCCTGTTCATTATCCGCACCAACAGCACCTCTCTCTCCTGTTATGTTGCTTAATTATCTACTTATTCAGCTGGTGGGAAGCTCTCTCTGCATGGTGGAATCCTCCAGTGTTATGTTTCACTTCCGGGTCCATTTGGTTACATTATTTGTACTAGGTGCTTTTACTTTACGTGACTATTTCTACTACTACTGTACATCTCAGAGGCAAATATTGTACCTTTTACTCCACTACGATTGCTTGATAGCTTAAGATACTAGTTTGCAAAGTATCATTACAAAACATGTAAGGACAAGCTTGTAGATCTGCAATTTTTAGAAAAATCTTGAAAATGTTGCGCAAATCTTTCAATATACAGTATATAGGCTATTCCTTCAGAGCGAAGGTTTTTAACTCATCTCATCAATAAAAAAAAGACTAGTACAGAATTAAGTACTAGTTTAGTAGCATTATTGAGTTGTCAATTTTTTTTACAGTCTATGGTTGTCATCGGAGGAGGAGGAGGTGGAGGAGGTGGTCGGAGGAGGCGGAGGAGGAACTTGGATAAGGACAACAACAACACGATGCAGGTATTTAGCATTGCGTACTGTTCTGATGATGGGCCACCCTAACTTAATACTGTATTTTATACAGTGTCTAATTTATCGTTGAGCCGCTGTGCCAAACTGAACTGCAAATGTCTGCTGTAGTTGTGTGTTGTGAGCCGGCGGTCCCCTGTGTAAACTGCTGCTGCAAATGTTATTGATTGACTGATTGGACATTTTATTTAGTTTGTAGAATGGGTACAGTTCAAACGAAAGTAGCCTATACACGGGTCAAAAGTTGTCTGTCTGTCTGCCTGCCTGCCTGACTGTCTGCCTGTCTGTCTGTTTGCCATCCGCCCAGCCTCTGAATTGACAGATCAACTGAGCGGTAATCCCATTCAAACCAGGATGGATTGAATCCCTCTACTGAAACTACATAACTTGAACATAATGAAATCCAATTAACATAATATTTTTCCTCCCACTCTTAAACAATAATTAAAGAGCCCAGCCCGCCTGTGGAAAGAACAGGGGTGGGGGGTGGAGGTGAGCAGAGGGGAGTGACTATGTGCGGATTGGGGGATATCCGTGGCTTTGCATGGCAACCCGTGTCAGATTTAAACTGTGCATGTGCAGTTAATTGATCAGCCATTGAGATGCTAAAACAGCCAACAATCACTTGAAATCTGACTAAGAAAAACAAATTAAACAAGGAGGACACCATGACAGAGACACCTTGTAATGTAAATGTAACCTAGAAGAAGAGGCGTTATGTGAGCTCTGAGTGAGCCTGAGTGAGCTCCTACAAAAATAGAGGAAACTCAAATAGCCAAAATATATATATAGTTTAAAAAAAATAGACCAAATATAAGTAACCCTAAACTCTAACACCAAACCTAACCTCACAGGAAGCCACAGGCTATAGTCATAAACCTGCCACTGGCTAGTTGGGGTGAATTAACCCATAACCTCATGAGGTTTATGAGTTAAACACATAATAAGCCCTATTTCAGTTCTATAGCTCCACTATAATAATTATTATTATTATTTAATATTAGGCTACTGATAAAACAATGGTAATGATACTTGTACTTAGTACTTGTAATTACTTTTGTACTTTTGAATACAAGTAGCCTATTGCATGCACTTTTCTACACTTAAGTAATTTTAATAGGCAAGTAAGCCAAGTATAGGCTTTATTGAATGAGTAATGTTTCACTTGTAGAGTAATATTTGACCAGGACTCAGATTATCTATAGTATTACGTGGCTCACATTTGGCTCGGATGTTTACAAAGCAATTAGCGGCGGCAGACAGCCTCTCAATCAGAAGCAAAATGCCAGGTTGGCATTTGAATATTAAGTGGACCCTAATAGAGTGAGTACACTGTGTCTGAGTGAATATTATCTACCGAAGACCCCGTTGGCAAATAATTATCATAATTCCACACAGACTGGGAATCAAATGTCTGCTGTGAGTGAGACCCCCTCAATGACTGTGACAAATGGACAATTTGCAAAATTCATATAATAGTCATTTTAATTGCACATGCCAGGGATGAAGCATAATGTATTGCTGTTTTCATTTTACCACCATCTGCTCATTATGGCAATTGATTCCTCCCCATTTGTTTTATCTACAAAATCAATTTTTCACATTTGTTATATGTATAGATACAGAGTATAAATACAATTACATTTATTTTTGCTCAGAGCACTCTCAGTCTTGTATACACAGGACAAAAACAAACATCTATTGTGCAAAGAAAAAAAAAGAAAAAAAGTGCAAAGTGAAGTGACAATACAGTTCAAGGTCAGCTGTTCAGCAGCCTGACTGCCTGGGAAGAAACTGGTACTGAGACGGGTGGTGCGAGATTTGATGCTCTGGTAGCGTTTTTTGGAAGGGAGTGGTTGGAACAGGGTATTTGTGGGATGGCTGGTGTCTTTAATGATGTGCGCTACTCTCCCTCTGCCAGTGAGGAGCCTCCACCTGGAGGACATAGAGCCTTTGCATTACTCCTCCCGCCCAACAATCCGCACCCCCATCCCGTAGAACAGTGGTTCCCAACGTGAGGTCCGGGGACCCTCAGGGGTCCTTGAGGGAGTTCCAGGGGGTCCCCAGCTAAATGATATATAGGAACCAGTCTTCTCTTATGGGGGTCCTTGGCATATATTTTCAAATGTGGGTCCGCGGGCTATAATGAGTATCATTTTGGGGGTCCTTGACATGAAAATGTATGGGAACCACTGCCGTAGAATGCATGTAGTGACAAATATCACCCAACCTGCCTTGCCAAGCTTCATATAGACGCTTGGCAAAGCCGGATGCAACATGGTGGATTTTAACTTCCAGACTCTGTGGTGGTGGGCACTGGGAAGCTACTTTGCCACCACATGCGCCAGCCTAGCGCCTTTCTTTCTTTAATCTTTTTTCTTTATCAGGCAGTCCAGTTTGTTGGACGGATGTCCTGGCATTCCTGGAGACGGATGTCTCCTGAATGCTACAGACATAGCAGTGAAGCTTATCTTCTTCTCCAGTTTCTGCAGGCTCCTCCTCTTCATCTTCATCGTCTTCATCTACATCCTCTTCCTCCTCATCCTCTTCAGCGCCAGTTCCTTGTTTTTCTCCTCCTCCTCTTTGAGCTTCAAGTCATCCGGTCCCTCCACATGCCATAATTGTACCTCCCAGTCCCGGCAGAGTAGTTCTTGAGTGGATCCAACGGATTGTGTGGCCCTGGTCTTTCCCTAGTGGGTCTGATTGAGACTAATTTACATCTCTTAGGTCTAATTTACATCTCAGTAATTCTGAGATGTAAATTGGGGCCAGCCTGTGTAATAGTTCAAATAATAAATAATTTCTGCTAGCAATAGGCAGCCAGTGAAGTGAAGACACACCCAATGTGGGATCTGTAGGCATGTAACGATATATTGTATATAGATATATATATATTGATATTAATCCCGACGATATATATCGATTTAACATAATATGTTTGTATGGGCGCTAGTGAGTGGTGTGTGTGATATGAAATGTGATCTTTAATCATATTCCATCATATTCAAGTTATTTTGGAGAGAAATGAGAGACTGACCGCATGCAGTCACTTTCATTAGTAGCCTGCAGAGGGGAGCTGTGTGTGACTGCCCAGAGGTGATGGTCGTTGATGCTCATTAATACAGTACATCAAGGAAGGCAATTATGTTTTTGCACTTTCAAATAGGTCTACAAACTCTACATCTATCCTAAGATGCCATCAAAGAAAGCTTTTTTAACATGTTAACTCGAGCTAGGTTCTAAACAAACATGTTTGTAGTTGTTGCACAGAAATGAAGTAATTTTTTAGCGGACTGACGGCCGCAAGTAGCGCATGGAAGGAACACGTTATTCCGACCAGTTCCTTCCCCCTCCATCAGGCCAGGGGGAGGTAGTTTAGAGACCAGGATTACTGAATGTTTTTTGTGAGGGTACCTACCCTAGGGGACATAGGGAGAACATGCAAACTCACACACAGAAAGGCCCTTTCCCCAACCCCGCCTCGGGTATGGGCACTGATGACGTGGAGGAGAGAACACGCCCCCAGCACCCACAGCGTCCCCAGCAGGAATCAAACCCAGGACCTCCTAGCAGCACTATCGACTGTGTCACCGTGCCCTCGCTTTCCTGGTTTTAGTCTGAAAAAAAAGGGTGAGAATCACTGCTTTGCTTGGCAGTGTTGCCAGGTTTACGATCTGATCATCATCGTACATGTCGACATAAATGCCGTCTGAGGTGAAGAAGAGGAGCGGTTTAACTACCGCCCGTCCTGACCTCCAGCATTACTCAGCTCCCTCTGAATTTGGCCCAAAACCCCAAGGATATCCATCTCTGTTTTTTATTAGTTTCTCAGTCAAGAGGCCCTGCATGATGTAGCCCCGCCAGCTCTCCTTGTTGGTCCCGCCTGTCACTGATCCCTATCTCATCTCACCCAAAGCCAGCTGTCACCAGTGGTGGAAAGTAACTAAGTATGCAGGCTACCTGTATACTCAAGTACTGTACATAGAAGTGCAATGTTGACTTCTACTGCATGTCCCAGAGGCAAATATTGTACTTTTACTCACTACAATTATTTGGAAACTTAACTCACTAGATACACTTTGTCAGACGTGCACTTCTCCTGGAAGTTGCATAAGTCTCCCAGAAATTAAGGTCTATATACATATAGTATGAACATTTATAGGAAATAATGATGTGTGTCATATAGCTCATATATATCCACACTGTGTATATATACACAAATCACACCCGTGTGAAGTGAGGAGCGCTCTTATCATCTTACAACATGATACAAACATTGAGACAGAACAAACATTAAATTTGCTTTATTGTCAATGGTGTTTTTAAAACATTTAACTAAAAACAAACATATAGGAGGGGCTGGCGCCCCCTCAAAAATCTAGAAATATTTTTGTGACCTCCCTGATTGTTTTTCGCCAAGGTACAGTACAGTAGGATAACTGCTTATAGATTTGGTTATTATTACAAAACATACATTAAACACTTCAGCCCTCTAACGGCCATTTCAAAATAGCCAATCTAATGTCACGATGCGACACATTGTGACCTTGCAGATCTGCCATTTTCAAGAGTTTTTTTTTTTTTACAAAGTATACATTTGAAAACTTGTGAAATGGGGTATTCTGCATAATGTATACTGTCTGCTCTTGTACTTTTACGTACATTTTAATACCAGTACCTTTTATGATGTCAGTAGTACTTTTTCCACCACTACCCCCCCTCCCTCCAACCCCTATGTCCATCTCAGATCCCAATCTCAGTTCACCCAAAGACAGCTGTCACTCTCATTGCCGACCAGGCTCCATTCCTTCTGCGAACAACAACCATCTTGCTGGACTTTGTGCTGACAGATAAAGGGAAAGGGGACGAGACAAGGGAGAGAGAGAGAGAGAGAGAGAGAGAGAGGGAGAGATCACAAAGGAGACAGCCAGCGCAGGGACAGATAGATAGGAAGAGATAAAAGCCACAGGATAAATGTTGAGGGGCAGAAGGTGCAGTGACACGGGACAGTCTCAGTTTTCTATTTATTTATTTATTTTTTGCAGTGCATGGCAATACTTTACTACTTTAGTACCTCTAAATGTATTCTTCAGGGGACACAAAAAGGCAGTGGTTCTCAAAGTGGGGTCCAGGGACCCCCAGGGGTCCTTGTAGGCAATGTATAGGGGTTCCAAATGTGTTAAATGTGTTAAAGAAAAAATACTCAAATCTTCTCTTCTGGTGCAGTCTCTGGCACAAAATAAAATCAGATGGGTGGTCCGTGGCTAAATATGTATCAATTTGCGGGTCCTTGGGGGACATGGAAAAGTTTGATATCATTTGCCCGCTACGTGGTAGCAAAAACACAGCTAACCTGTACAAGGCATTGACTCCCATTGTAACAAGCCTCCGTTTCATGTCAGGGTTATCAGGGAGGAGGGGCTGTTGTTGTGAGGAGTGATCATTAGCGTTAGCGCATAGCCTTTACCTCTCGCAAGAAACGGTTACATGTCCGGAGCGATGCGAGACAAAGTCACAAATTAAATCCGATCATCGGGTTGTGCAACGGCTCACCATGGACAAGCTTTAGAGATGCAGGGCTTTGAAAACCATGTTATAATGGAGGCTCAATGGAGCTGGATGGAAAAAACCCATAGCTGGTGGGGACGGAGGTGTTACATAGCAACCGGAGCAATGCAAAAAGGTAAATTGACGGTCGTCTCTTTCATATGGAGTATACAGGGGGGTACGAACATGTACCCTAGCCTAGGGGTTCTGAATATATTCGTACTAGATGGCAGAAAAATAATTAAGGTGTCCCGGGACCCACATATAAAATTACTATTTGCTTTTGAGAGTGAAAATAGCCAATCTACAAGTTTCCAGCGCATTGCAATTTATCGTGTGAGGTTAGAGTTAGTTAGTTGTGTTGATGGTAGAATTGGAAATGGACCGTCGGTCTAATGGCACCTCTGACCCACCATATACTTTATATTTACTAGAATAATGCTGTGAACTCTCAAATAGCTTCAAATTGTTAGATTTTCATAGTGGTCACCTTGGCTTAAGTCCATGGGTCTTCAACGGTTTTCAGGCCTTAGCTGAGAGACAGATACGACAGGGACCCCCGTATATTGTACAAAATGTTGTTTTTCATAGATTTCATATAGTTGTGCACATATGTTTTTACATTTAACCACTTAAAAACTCAATACTTGGTACATGGCTTGCTTCTTAGGGATGCTTAGGGTTCAGATGAATAATAATAATAATAATCTAGGGGTCTTTAGTCTGTCGTCATCTATTGTAAATCTATTCTGTATTAACAACCCTGCCGGCATGTATCCCCCTTTTCCCACGGTATGCCATGGATGTATAAATTCATTGTATCAATGCTGTGGTGTCTCTCAGCTGAGCAGATAACACATCACACCTTCAATGGCTGAAAAGGGAACATGGTTTGATCGCTCGCTTGTCTCATGTCTCACTCCGCCCACACGGTCTTATGTGGGAATGGAGCCAGTACGTACGCAGCAGTGCTATGATACGCCAATGCAGTGTGGAAATCAAAGTATGTGCACATGCAGTAAATCAGTTCATTTGTGGGAAGTAGCAACAAAATACATTCAGTCAAGCACTGTGTGTACATCAAAAAACTGGTCCATGATGTGACATACGGATGGCTGCATACAGTATACATCAAGCTGCTACAGATGCAGGCTCGGAGAGAATGCTCCTGCCCATGGGCATGCAGCGGTGTAAAGTAGGGGTTTAACGATGTAGTAACTGTATCGAAATATCAAATTTAATTTAAAAAAAACGTAAAAAACAACTATCGTATCGTATCGTTCTGACTTTGCATCATATCGTTTAGCTATGGAAATAATCGGTATTGAATTGTTTGGCAATCTAAATAATCAATTGAATCAATACTAAATACTTGTGCATTGTATTTAGCAATTTTCTGAAGAAAAAAGAAAAATGTGTTTAATGACTTTTCCATTCCATATAGCTACAATTGGTCTATCGAAAAATGTGTGTATTCTCTGTGTTCATGTCAAGGTGTAGGTTTGTCCATATGTGTTCAAATACAATGTCCATCTATTTGCCACATAATCACTGTGTTTACTTATTTTCATCCATAATAATAAATTTTTCCCTTAAAAAACCTGCACTATCCACAAGATTCACACATATTTAATGCATTTTCTAAATAGTTACTGTATCAATTTCAAATAACTGAATCGGATCGGATCGTCTCGCCATAATGAACCAATGTCGGCCATGTATCGTATCGTCAACCATGTATCGTGATACATATCGTATCGCTGTTCAAATGTATCGTTTTGTTACACCCCTACATTTACTCAAGTACAATTTTCAATACTTTTACTTCTACTCCACTACATCTCAGAGGCAACTATTCCAGTTTCCACTACGGTTATTTGAAAACCTTTGGTTACTTTATAGATTACTATTACAAAAAATAAAAACATTAATCACTTCAGCCATATACTTTTCGGCCTTTTGGCAATAGCCGATCTACAAGCTCACAGCTGAAGAGATTTGTATACTTGACAATACATTTGACAATCCGCATAATGGCGTGACTTTCTACTTTTAGCACTTTTTAGTAAATGTTGATATACGTTTGTACTTTTGCTCAAGTTTTACATTGACCATGATGCGTTGGTGCACTGCCCCTTCCTTGTGGAGAGGGGGAGGTTGCATGGAGGCGTGACAACTTGTAGTTCAGGAAAGAAGTGAGACCAATGTCTGACGCATCATCAGACATCATTCAAATAAGATCTGGTTGCAAAAGGGGTGAAGTGGCCCTTTAAGTCAGTGGTTCCCAAAGTGGGGCCCAGGGGGTCCCCAGCTAAATGGTAATTAGCAACCAAATGGACCTTTATGGGTCTGTAACTCAGAGAGTTAATGTACACTCTCAAAGTTAAATTAATTTTGATTTTGCAATATACATTGGGGTCCCAGAGATGTAAATGCCATTACATGGGGGACCGTAGCCTAATGTATGTAAATCTGGGGGTCCTTGAAATGAAAATGGTTCACTGCACAATCACTGCACAGAAATCTTCTCTTATGGGAGTCCTTGACATATATTATCTAATGGGGGTCTGCGTCAATTTGGGGGTCCTTGACATGAACAGGTTTGAGAACCACTGCCTGTACTTTTTTCCACCACTGCCCAATGGGCCACATGTATATATGTATTGGTTCCCAAGGCGATACTTACTTACATCGGATGGTTTCCTTCCTGAAAGTGAGCCAAGACTCTATCTGCCCTCATCGGGTCAGCTATGGCTTTGTGATTCACCCGCTAAAAGCTACCAGTTTATTTACTGTGTACATCAGCAGAGCAGAGATGGTCCGCGATATGGACGCTGCAACAGTCTGCGTGTCTTATCTCTGCTCTACAGCCAAGAGAGGTGTGTGTGTGTGTGTGTGTGTGTGTGTGTGTGTGTGTGTGTGTGTGTGTGTGTGTGTGTGTGTGTGTGTGTGTGTGTGTGTGTGTGTGTGTGTGTGTGTGTGTGTGTGTGTGTGTGTGTGTGTGTGTGTGTGTGTGTGTGTGTGTGTGTGTGTGTGTGTGTTGTGTTCAGCCTGGGCACACACACCGGGCCAAGACACGCTTCTTCCAAAATGGACGGCATTGTACAGTAATAGGCCTACTCTGCTTAAGCCCTTGACCGTACGTTGAATGATGACATGTTGGTGAGGTTCTACTTTTAGATCTGCTATTTTGACCGATATTCTGGAAAATGTTTGAATTGTGTGCCAGTATTGTTCTGCTCTTTTTGTTGCTTGTTATGTATTTAATTATATCTTTCTGAAGAACACCCTGGCTGGCAACAGCGACACCTGCCGCCGACCCAGCGACAGAACACAGAACCTGCCGAGGCGGACAGAACTATAGTGTCTCTCTACATTCACTGCACCGCACATCGTGACATAATAACACTGATCAGAAATTCACCAAAGCGACTACCCTGGTTTAAGGAGTAGCAGATGACTCTAGTGCAATCATGGCATTTAAACATGCTCTTCTGTTTATAATCTAAACACTGTGACACGGAGGGGGAGGGAGGGGGGGGGGGTTGTCTCTGTCTCTGGTGTAATTGAACAAATCATTTGCAAGTTCTCTTGCTGTATCTTATCCTGTTCTTGTCCTCCTTCTTTTCTTACCTGATCGCCCGAAGAGAACATTAGTAGACTATACAAAAGTATATTAAAGTCAAAATATGTTCCAAGTAGATGATTGGATAAGGATTTAGCGAGACATAGAAAAGTAAAAGATTAATTAACACTGAATCTAGATGGACCTGCGTGATTACAGCTCTTTTCCCCTTCGACATCTGGAAGGGGATTCAATTATACGTCTGACATCTTTACAGTGCCCACCGGCTCTCTCTAATGAAATCACCGTCCCGGAGCCAAGCTCATTTTGCAGCAAAGCACGATGGGGATAAAGTTGAAAAGGAAAGACGAAACAACTAAAAAACAAAATACATTTGGAGACCCGTTTGGACGGGGGTTGGAGTGGGGGGGGGGGGGGGGGGTGGGATTTGGTGATTGTGCGGGGGTGGGGGGTGTGGAGGGTAACAGAAAGGTGAAACAGGACGAGGGAAATGTTTAGCACGCTCGATAACGGGCCGTCGTTACGGCTGATATAATCAGCGGAGGCTGTAAACTAAAAGCTTCTGTATCCGTTAGAATCATACGCTGCATGCGCTCACCACTGGTGGTGACAGTGGTTCTCCAAGGCAGTGTTTTCCAAAAGCTGGGTCGGGATCCCTTTCTAATGGTTGCATGTAAATATACTCCTTGTTTTCCATTTCCTATGTATTATTTATAAAGATAATTTGGGCAGCTTTTTGGTTACTATAGCCTATAGGGAACTAAGAAGCAATGCATGACACTAAATTGGGTTTATGATTGATATGGACTGTTTTCAATATGATATACCGTATTGGAATAGAAGACGACTCTGATTATAAGACGACCCCCCATTTTTCAAGACCCATTTGTGGAAAAAGAAAATACGACCCCATTTTAAGGATATTTCCATTGAAAAGAATATATAATAGGTATAATAGTAATAGTATAATGAGACTAGCTGTGGCTCTGTCCATGGTTCTGAATTCATGTTGATGCATTGAGACTATATGACTGTCCATGGTTCTGAACATGGTGCAACCCAGTTTTTTTCACCCAGTGCCAAATATCTAATGTAATCCTGGGCGCTACACTTCCTCTGCCAACCTGAGGGGGGCAGCAGACTGACCTCATGCCTCCTTCTATGCATGAGGAGTCCAAGCTGCTTCTTTTCACCTGACGGGGGAATTTCCCTGGCCGGACGCGCGCGTGGGTTATTCCGACCAGTTCCTTTCCCCTCCATCAGGCGCCCCAGCTGGCCAGGGCAAGGTAGTTTTAGAGACCAGAATTACTGCATGTTTTTGTGAGGGTACTTACCCTAGCGGACACAGGGAGAAGATGCAAACTCCACACAGAAAGGCCCTTTCGCCAACCCCACCTCGGGTATGGGCACTGATGACACGGAGGAGAGATGACACTGGGGAATCAAACCCAGGACCTTCTAGCTGTGAGGCGACAGAACTACCGTTAGTATAATTTCTTAGTACAGCGGCTAACAGCCATATTGTGAGAGAACCTTTCACTCGGTGATACAAGCGTGAAATTTGGCATGAACATGCCTCTGGGTCACCTCTTTAACTTTTTTAACCGTAATTAGCTGACTGATACTATGCAGATCACAAAACCGACTAAATGACTTAAACACAGGAGCTTCCTTACGATGCATATCCGTATTGTAGTCGCCAATCAGGATTTTCTCTACACATTCCTCCCCAGCTAAGCACCCCTCAAGTATATCATAGAACTCATTCTGATCAGGCGTTCTATAGACGGTGCCCACTAATACTGATTTAACATTTTTGAAAATTAATTCAACCCACACAGTTTCAATTTCATCATGCTGCAAGTCAGTACGAGTAATGTATTCAGTATCTTGGTGAATATACATGCACACACCACCACCATGTTTGTTTCTGTCATTTCTAATGACTGAGTAATTTTCTATTTCAATCTCTGGGTCTTTAGTAGACTCATCAAGTTTAGTTTCAGAGAAACACAGGATGTTTGCCTTACCGTTTTGAAACAGATGTCTGATCTCAGCCAGTTTGGGACTCAGGCTATTCACATTCAAATGAAACAGGTGAAGGCCGTTGGATGCAACGATTGTGATAATTTCGTCGGTGTTGAAGTGACTGGCTGGAGAGAGCTCAGGAATGCGACTGCTCTGGTCGAGTGCGACTGCTCTGGTCGAGTGCGACTGCTCTGGTCGAGTGACACCAAAGACACCAAGAGTTCCCAGCCAGCAGACTGGAGCTGTGGGCACCGGTCACGAGGACGTCCCATACTAACATATGTTGAAGTACTCAAGAAAGATGCAGGAGCACAAAGCACCAACGAGCTGGCCGGATGTATGGAGAACCGGGATGACTGGAGGCGACGATGGAGGTCTCGTCTGAGGACGATAGAGAGACAATATTAAGACCTCCATGAACCACTTGCAACGATCCCTATTTTGGGAATGTCCTTTGGTTCTGTTCGTACACTCCTGGAGCTACGGTACGGGTCCATTTGGACCCCTGGTGGTCCCTGGACCCGACATTGAGAAACAGCGCTCTATATTAAGGCCAGCCCATAAAACTGTTATACTGTATGTGATGCGCTGAAGGACAAAAGTGTAACATGGAAGATGAATTTCATACATATTTAATAAGCAGTGCCTTGGCCAGCAATATAGAGTAATGACCTTGACCTATAAAGATTATCCTCACTTTTGATATTTAAACGTAGGGTAAGGTCAAGTAAGTGATTTTCTTTGGTTAAAATAATAATTAGCTCTGCATGCTGATAGTAATCATTGTAGTGTTTGTTCAGTAACAGGACAGGAATCTCCATGTCTCTCCAGCTCTTTCCTAAACAGAAAATTTACCAATTTAGATGCATGTTAAATGACGGGATTTCTCCATATAAATAAAAAAATCATTTCAGTAGCAAGACCTTCAAAATGTCTTCTAAATCTAGTCAACAAGGCCTGCAGTATACTGGACAAATGTGCATGACATTTTCTCAATAAACGGAAATGTTAATTGGAGAAAAAGTATCCAACTCATTAAAGTCAGCCAAAGGATATTTAGGAACCAAATGGACCCTTATGGTACTATAACTCTGAGAGTGTACAAATGGAACCAAATGGACCCAAATGGGGTCCATTTTATTTTTTTGATTTTACAATATAAATTGGTGGCCCAGATATACAAATGCCATTAAATGTGGGTCCGTAGCCTAATGGATGTCAAATAGAGGGGGTTCTTAATGGTTGAGGGTCACTGCTAGAGCTGTAAACATCTTCTCTTATGGGGGTCCTTGGCATATATTTTCTAATGGGGGTACGTGGGCTAATTAGTGTAAATTTGGGGGTCCTTGACATGAAAAAGTTTGGGAACCCCATAATTAGGAGGCGTGGCTATCGCTCCGGTTCAGTCTCTGAACACACACTCTATAGCAATGACTATACCATCAGAATATGATCCTTTAACCTTAACAGGATCCTTTTTGAGGGGCGCTATAGCCCCTCTTATGCCCAGCTTTGTGTGATTGTGTTTACCACATAATGGCTGAGCACATAATGTGATGTATGATGATGTATGATGATAAGAGCACCGCTCACTTCACACAAGTGGGATTTTTGTTTTAACCAAAACGCTTATACCCAACCTTTTAATATACCTTTCTATGAAACAATAACATTAACAAGTAAGTGTTTTATCCGGTGTTTTGGAGTTACTGAGCTCATCACGTTGATCAATGGGTCTTCATTGGAGTTACTGAACTCATCACGTTGATCAATGGGTCCTCATTGGAGTTACTGAACTCATCACGTTGATCAATGGGTCCTCATTGGAGTTACTGAACTCATCACGTTGATCAATGGGTCCTCATTGGAGTTACTGAACTCATCACGTTGATCAATGGGTCCTCATTGGAGTTACTGAACTCATCACGTTGATCAATGGGTCCTCATTGTGAGCTCCAGTGATTTGGGAGTGCAACGTTTGTACCTTTGTAAATGATGGGGGGGAGTAAGGGTTAAGGTAAGACAATGGATGTGTGTGTGTGTGTGTGTGTGTGTGTGTGTGTGTGTGTGTGTGTGTGTGTGTGTGTGTGTGTGTGTGTGTGTGTGTGTGTGTGTGTGTGTGTGTGTGTGTGTGTGTGTGTGTGTGTGTGTGTGTGTGTGCGCGTGTTTATCTGTGCTGGTGTGAGTGTGCACGTGCGTGTGTGTATTTATCTGTGCTGGTGTGCAGTGTAAGTGCATGTATTATGTGACTTGTGTGTGTACACTATGCATGCATGCATAGCACTGGAGGGCGAGGGAGCGAGTGAGGAGGGAGGGAGAGAGATTTAGGGCTGCAGTGCAGGCGTGTGCATGCATTAAGCAGCAACCTGAGGCCAAAGAGGTTTGTCCATGAAATATTTGTGTCTGTCAAATTACATTTCTTCATGAATAGCATTTTCAGAAGTGTGTGTGTGTGTGTGTGTGTGTGTGTGTGTGTGTGTGTGTACTTAAATTACTATACCTGCGAGGGTCTTACAATTGGGAAACAAATACGGTTGGTATTCAGAGGTTGGAGTTGTGCCTGATTGAACCTATACAGCAGTCGCATGTCCCCCACAAGTATAGTAATATAACTGCGCGTGCGTGTCACATTTGCATGCAAATGCAGTGTGTGAGCCTGTCTGTCATTTTCAGTGCTTGTGAATAGACTAGCAGCTGCGGTCTGCCAGCCAAACCCTCTCATTCCCATATACTCTGCAGTGCAATGCCCTACACAACAAGGCCTTGAATCTCACTTCCAACGACCTGTAATGACTTGCACGGTGATTGACTGAAGATTGCATATCCATGTTATAAATATGTATATATGTTCTACTGGTTTGGTATAGAGTATGGAGGGTTAATAATCTATTCAATAGATTATTGACCCTGTATTGCATAGATCACTGTTTCCCAAACGGTCTGTGTGACGTAGGTGGAGGCCCAGAAGTATAGTTGTGAGTCTAATAATTCCGAGAAGTGAACGTGAACACAGCTTCTGAACAATACTTTAGCCCCCTGGTCACTGAACTACAGTAAACCTTGAACTCATCCTTATCAAGCCACACATGAGACATGAGAAAAGCAAGGTCTTATGCATGCTCGATCAGCTTGGGGGTGGGGGCGTAGGCAGGGATCAGACGCTATAGAATAAAATCAAATACAATGAAATCACACACACGCATGCACACCTTATTCACTTGATTTATTTTGTATTGTCATTATACAGTATATGATATGTCATTATATGTGTACATAGGACACAATGGAAACAAGCCCTTGTGGCTTTTTGTGTTATCCTTTAAAATGTAGCGACTGTATAACTGTATAGCGTACTTTTTTGCAAACTGTTACGTATTCAATCAAAGCTGCGAGGTCCCATTTAAATATTGATCTTGTCACTATATATAATACATTACAGTATGCTGATTGTGACAGAGTTGTTGGATGTGTATTGAATGCTTGTATTCAATACACATCCATTTTTTTCTGTTTTTTTTTTTTTTTTTTTTTAATCTGTTGGAAAGGCAATATTGTCATCAAAACAGGACAGGGCTATAGGCCTACCAAAGTGTGCCTGGGATGTGTCTGTGTAGCTGCATGACTGAGAGGAGTGTGAGTGGAGATTGATTCCAATCAAGATACAGGTTTGGAGGATTTAGCAGGTGTTGGGAATTTACCTAATCAGGCCTAGGCTGGGGTTGTTATGGTGATCAATTGGATCAACAGTGGTCCAGGGACCACCAGTGGTCCTCATTTAAAAGATGGAGTTAGTAACCAAATGGACCCTTATTAACTCTCAAGAGTTACAATTATTGTTAATCAACTACATCAGGGGTTCCCAAACTTTTTTGACTTAGGTACCCCTTGGGGGAAGATTTTTTTTATTTGTAGGTTTCATTCAAAAAAAAAAAAAAAAAGTTAAAAAAAAAAAAAAAAAAAAAGTTAAAAAAAATCCCCCCCCCCAAAACGATTAATCGATTAATCGTTAATATTGAATTATACAAATCGATTTTCATTTTGGACACATTTACACATCCCTACTCCATTGGACCCTCAAACTCCACCACCTCTCCCCCTCTCATGCAAGTAATTGACAATATATAAAGTCACAACACCAACTTTGATGAGGCTGTATTGCTTTGTTTTCAAAATAAAATATATGTTTTTTTGGGGGGGGGGGGGGGGGGGGGTTTCCTGGAAAATAAATATTTTTTTCCATTTCCTGAAAATTTAACATTTTGGAGTTAGGTGGTTTCTTCCCGACAGCAGAGATACAGTATATCGTCTCTGTCAGGTGGAAACCGCTAGGATTCAAATCCAAAAGTAGTAGATCTACAATGCTCCGCTTCACGCCACGTTTCCAACTTGTGGATCTGCTACTTTGGATACGTTTATGTGATGCTGTGTAGTGTGATCAAACTGGGCATAAATGCACAAAAAAAACACTAAAAGTTAGAATATGGAGATAAGAGGTTTCTGCCCGACAGCAACGTTGTTATTATTTTGTATAGGGTTAATAAGGGTGAGATAATTATTCTACTAATTAATTATCATTTGATGTTAGATTCCCTTGTGGAATAAATGTATATTAGCCTATATGTTTGGACCGCCTACTGTTCAGTTTCCAGTAGGCGGAAGGGTAGGTGGTGGATTTTTTTTTTTTTTTTTTTAATACTTTCAAAACATTACTTGAGTATTTGAAGTATACAAAACAGAGTGGTGCTGGAGATGAAGCAGCACTGTAATATTACTACGGTACATTGGTGCCGGTCGCCAGATTTGAGCCGTATTTGAGCCCTATATGAACATATATGAACATCAACTTGTAGATATGGGGCTCCATTTTTGTCAATTTACTATTCACTTGTGTGAAGTGAGGGTCGCTCTTATCATCGTACATCATCCTGACGTAAAATGATGTACAAATTCATTGTCAATGGGAATTTAATGTTTGTGTAAGACAAAGTTTGTGAACATACAATAAAAGCTGGATATAGGAGGGGCTAGCACCCCTCAAAAAATAGGAGGCGGCCGAGTAGACCCACACAGTTGACCTCCGTCAACAAAGCATAATGTATAGTACACCAGTGGTGGCTGATCAAACAAGTATAATTAATTTAGGTTTTTGAGTGGTGCAACCAGCAACAACCAGCTACAACCAGCAATGTCCGTGTACCTGTTTGTTTGTTTGTGTACCTGTGTGAGCACGAGTGGTGTGCGCATGCGTGAAATTGGAACGAGAGAAGTATGTGACATGGCTGCCACCTGCTGGACGTAAATCCAACTTCTGACTGTCTAGGTTCGCTAAAGAAGGAAAGGCTGAGCCAAAATAATAATGAAAAAATAGTTCTCAGCGACGCAGATTGATATCCATAATAGAGCTAATCTGAGAGAGAGAGAGAGAGAGAGAGAGAGGGGGGAGAGGGGAGTTGCACCACTCGGTTCACACAGGTGTGATTTTTTTGTAAATAAGAAGCCCAAAATACTTTTCAGTAGATTTGTTGCAAGGGTGATCTGGCAACCGTGCCAGCCGCAAAGCTATACAGACCAGCCGGCACGGCCACGCTTTTAAACTTCCAACAGAACGTAAGGGCCGTCTTATTTATTCACCTATAAGCTGGAGTGCAGTCCTCTCTCCCCCTCTTCCAACCCCTATACTATACAAACCCCGGCCCGCGTCCATCAGCTACGCAACAACCAAGCCCGGGCGGCACTATAAATATATTCCTACAGTATATCTCCCCGCTGATCCAGGCAGCACATAATTGGATGCCCCGAACAAGGCGAGATAAAGCGGGGAGAGACGGATAGGATCGAGAGAGGCCGGGGATGGGGGGGGGGGGGGTATAAGACCCCCGGTTGGCATCACCTGCAGAGCTTTTCTTTTCACCTGTCCGCTAGCAACTTGCTACCATTTTAATGAGGAGCAGGGCTTCACACACAGCCACCATGGCAACTCAGATCAATGCAAGGTGTTGAGCCGAGGAATGTGAGGATCACAGATCGCTCCTACAACGAGGTGTCTTGCTGCATTGCAGCTGGCGTTTTGTGTGAAGTGTTCCTGCCAAATAACAGGCGAAAGTGTAAACCTTCGGCTCACCAAGCTTATATAGCTTGGTGAGGTAAGGACGGCTGGGGAATTTTGAACTGGTTCTCAACCAGTGGTCCGGGGACCACTTAGTGGTCCGGGGACCACTTAGTGGTCCGGGGACCACTTAGTGGTCCGGGGACCACTAAGTGGTCCTTGAAGGGATTCCAGGTGGTCCCCAGCTACCTATGGTACGACATCAATACAGTTATCAATCAATACAGAATTGTGGACAAAAATTAAAAAAATTAAAAGAAGAATTATATTAGTCAATATAAAGTTTTGGGTCTGAGACACTAAATCTCATCCAATGGTGGTTTGTCTCTCAAATGCCAAATAAACAATGGACCTTGATATGAAAAGGGTTGAAAACCACTGGTATGGAACAGTGGTTTTCAACCAGTGGTCTACACAATTAGTGAATGTAAAATTGTTATTTTGATCAACGTTTGCCTGTTATCTCTCCTAATGGTACCAACATCAATACAACATGGAATTGTGGACACAATCTTATCCAATGATGACTAAATATTCTTTAGTTTTGGGTCTGAGAGGCTAAATCTGATCAAATGGTGGTCCGTGGCTCAAATGCTGAATAAATAATGGGCCTTGATATGAAAAAGGTTGATAAAAACACAGACAGTAAAATGGAGTAAATTGCTTCTTGGGTTGAGAAGCTCAGCTTTTAAGTAATGGAAACATTCATCTGGGTATACTTATTCCACCTTTGCACAACGGCTTAAGTTGATTCCATCTAAAAAAAAAAGAGAGAAATCTATAACGAAATACTTTTAATGAGACCCAGTGACTCTCAGCCAGCATCTCTGGCCAGAGGCAAATTAGGCTCAAGCCTGGGGGTCGCAGCAGCAGACGGAACCCAAGAACTCCTCCGACTGCTGCTAATCGTAATCCCCTCAATTAATTGACGAGGTATAGGGCGAAGACCTCATTGGTGGGATGAATGATGCCATAACGTGGGTCTGCCCTGTAGCACGCCCCCCCCCCCCTCATCTCCTACTGTATCTCATTATTGCCAAGGAAGCTATCGGGCTCCCTAATGACTTAGTATAGTAGAGTGTCGGCTACTCCTTAAGAAGTGCGGGAGATAAAAGGGGAGGACAAAATGATGTAAAGCACATTATGGCTGCAGATGGACTCCTGGAGGCATATGGGCGCTGGAATAGGAGCTGGAATCCGTGTGCTTTGTGCTAGCCGCCGCTTTGTGAGATATGAGCGGAGAGCTAATGAGAGCACGCACACTTGATTTCAGCGGTGGAATAAGTATACTCTGATTATTTCTTCATCCGAGTACACGTATAGCTGTACCACAATGTAGAATTCCTCTTATATCCCGGCATCCTGTTATAGTAAAAATGTAAAAAACCTGTATTCAATGTTACTTGAGTAGAAGTACAAACGCGTTGGTGTCAACATTATACTACAAAAGTAAAAGTACCCACTTTTACTTGGGTTATTTTTTTATTTTTTCTCCCTTTAATAACCGATCTACAAGCTTGTGCTTTTGATCGCCTATTTAAGAATAGCTGCAGTTATATTGCTTCCTAATGTGTTCATGTGCCATATGTTCTGTAAATCTACAAAGTAACTAAAGTCGTCAAATAGTTGTAGTTGAGTAAAAGTATATCATATAAAAAAATCTAATACTCGCAGGTGAAGTGAAGGTGAAGTACCACACAATTGCACTTAAACCCCATATCCTGAGGGGACAACCTCGTGCCGAGCTTGTCGATCACCTATTCTCAGGGAAGATATTTGGTGTAGAGCAAAAAATAAAACATAGAATACACTAGTATTGAGCCCTGAGAGACTCCGCTCAACCATGTAATTGTATGGGGTTTAAGTGGTACTGTACTGTGCGTTATGAGGGGAGAGCTAATGAGTGCAAACACACTTGATTTGGAGTGTGCCCAGCCTAATTTCCACATAGAAAGGAAAAGAGGGAGCTTAACAAATGGGGGGTAGGAGTAAAGAATAAAGGAGAAGAAAGGATCTCCCCTCTTTCCAAACTGATTGGTCTGAAAATCTGCATCTGGGACGTGCATGCTAATGTAGAGAGCTTATTAAGCAGCAGCTGGTGTTACAGGTGTGCGAGTTTACATCGTCTCCACAGTTGAATCGTATAAAAGTGTCCACGGCCCCAACCCAGCTGACCACTCAACCGGGCAGCCAAATGCAGATATAATACATATATAATACAATACTACATGTAGATCTGCCATTTTTTAAAAATGGCAGAAAATGTGTGCAAATCTTTGAATATTTTGAAACCGAACATTTTTAACTTGAATATTAATTTGCTTCTGGGGGTTCCTGGAACTACTTATTTTCAGATGGGGGTCCACTCCACGGCCAAATAAATATCACTTTGGGGGTCCTTGACATGAAAAAGAGAACCACTGATATAGCAACATGCGTTTAATCCGAAAAAAACGGCATGTTGATTCAGAAAAAGGGCTAAAATGGACAGTAACTTAAGTGACAGAAGAGATTTACATTTTCCATTCCCTTATTTAGATGGAGCGTTTCAGTTTATTTTTTAGCTTTCGGTCTATCAGAGTATACTGTTGTACTCTAAAGGCTAGGTTGCATGCAGGTGTGATGCTCTAATAATTAGAGCAATATATTAGACTCAATTAGAGTCTAATTGATGCTGCCATAGAAACAGATGGTGTGATTTGCAGTTCATCAAACCTCAGCATTGGACTGTTGATTGGCAATAAGACAGTGTCATTGTAACAGGGTGGTCCTCTGTTACTTATTTTGCACAGCATATTGGCACTTTATTAACTTGCACAGTTGTATTTTGCAGTCATGATTTTATTGTTGAATACTGTTTCCTGTTTAGCTGAGATGGCCACTCAGCCAACGAGTTCCACCTGGCCCATATAGTCTTACACTGTCATTGTCTCCACCAGGCCGAAGGCATGGGGGGAGAGTATGTTTTGCACTCCGTCCGTCCGTCCGTGTGTCCGTGTGTCCGTCCGTGTGTGTGTCCGTGAGCAGCCAATCTCGGCCACCGTTAACCCGGTCGATGCCAAATTTTGCACACACACTCCGTGGATGCCAACGATGAACCTCTGCCCCAAACTTTCCAGAACGGCCTGTTATAGCGCCACCACGGAGGCCGCTTTGTGCAAAACAAGTTTTTGCACAGTACACCTACAGATTTTGTCCAAACATCGCGCAAATTGGTACACAGTCTCTCTAGAGCCATTCAACGAAACGGGTCTTTCAGATTTCTCAGACTCCATCCTGATTGGTTAAGATTGGCTTCCAAAGTTCACAGGAGTGCTCAGTTTCAAACAAAATGCTGCAAATCATGAACACATCGCGTGATTTCCGTGAAATTGTGCACGCACATTCCCACTAGGCCGAGGAAGAAATGCCACATGAACAATTTCAACTCAGCCTCAAGGTGGCGCTATAACTGGCCGAAAAGTTTTACCTCTAACTGCACGGATCTGTGGATAACTTTGTATGCCAACTACCTAGTTTACTTTTGTTGCCCTTTTATCCAACCACCAGATGAAGGCAAGCTGCAATGTCCTACATTCCTATCCTGGTGGAGACCTGTGCCCAGAAGGGCACTTTTTCTAGTTATTACTTATGTTGACAAATGTAGACTTTCTTATGGCCCATATAGTCTTACACTGTCATTGTTATTACTTCTGTTGACAAATGTAGACTTTCTTATGGCCCATATAGTCTTACACTGTCATTGTTATTACTTCTGTTGACAAATGTAGACTTTCTTATGGCCCATATAGTCTTACACTGTCATTTGTATTACCTCTGTTGACAAATGTAGACTTTCATATGGCCCATATAGTCTTACACTGTCATTGTTATTACCTCTGTTGACAAATGTAGACTTTCATATCGTCACCTTATTAAACTAATTAAACTAAAAAATATGAAGAAATATGACTATTGACATACAAATAAAGGTGTATGTCAATCATGTAACATGTAAGGATAAAATGACGTGGGCCAATATCTGAACATGCCATTTTAACTTAGGCAATTATAAACGTTATTTAGGCCAAATTACTTCTGCAGTAAGTGACTTAGGCAAAATGTTTTATTCCAATTATTTTTAATGAACCATGGTTTAGGGTCAGCCACAGAGTGTTTAAAATAATATCAGAGAACAAAGACATTTGACACTGAATGGGAGTGAATTTGGAGTGAATGGGACTGAATGAGAGGTACTGTTGTTACTATGGGAGTGAATGGGAGTGAATGGTACTGAATGGGAGTGAATGGGAGGTACTGTTACTATGGGACTGATACTATGGTTTAACGTTAGTTATTTATATGTATTTATTGTATGCTTATGTATTATGATATATTCTAATTTGAAGACAGACACCCCTGTAAATGGTATAGTCCATTCTCATTCTCTCCAGCTGGGTATAAAAGGCTGCCATTTTGCCAGTGAACGGAAGTCTGTGCTGGGAGTAGAGAGCTTCCTGTATTTATGCCAGTTGGTAGTGCTTGTTTGGTAAATAAACATACCGTACCATTGGTTAACCTTTACCAATGCCTCTTTACTGTTTCTCCAGCCACTAATTTGGTCATTCCTACAGTCGTGATGTTTGAAGTAACATGTTAAATCATTGTTGTTTACTAGGATGCAGGAGTCATGCTGGCTTAATTGTGGTGGCTATTTTAGTCAACATTATGTTTTTGCCACTGACATACAGAATGAGTGGACAATAATATTACACACAAGCACACATTCATTCTTTTCTGGATTTTTGTGAACAGTTCTGTAAAGCATTAGAGGAAATGTTCTAAATGTAAACAAAACTGGAGCAAAGCTGACTGTCCACAGGCCTTAATGCCGTTTCTCAACTTCAGGGGTGCAGGCTTTAGTCCCGACACTATTATTGGTCCGACAGTCATTAGACCGACAGCCTACCTCAAACCCTAACCGTTGTTTCCGTATGTCGGACTAATGTTGCGGAATTACCATAGGATCCCAACTTAGTAGCTGTGATTATTTTCCTAAAGAAACCTTTCCTTGTCTGTCTGTCTGTCTGTCTGTCTGTGCTGAACCCTGCATGCTGTCTAACTGTGCTGAACCCTGCATGCGTTCTTTGCCAACTGGGCTGGAAAATACATTAATGTGCTAGTGCGAGGAGCAGAGGGCAGCCTAGGCCTAGCGCCCATGGGGAGGAAAAGGTAAAGGTTGGCCTGGGTCTAGCACCCAGGGATGAAGAGTATTACATTACACGCTGTGGAAAGGAGAAAGAGGTATATGGGCACCTTCTTCTTTCCTTGTATCGTCAGGTGGCCAGCTCTGTGTCGTGTAGCCATTTGCCCTCCCCTCTGGTCCCATAGGTCAAAGAGGCCCTGCCTCTGAAGATCGCCTGTGTAGGGGGCAGGTGGGTAGGGATGGTACTAGTACTCCAGTACTTTATTTATTTTTTTATGTTTTTTTTGTGGCTTTCGCCTTTATTTTATATTTTGTATGGAGGGACGGACAGTAAGTAGGCTGACAGGAAATGGGGAGAGAGGTGTGGGGAAGACATGCAGTGAAGGCCGTCGGGATCGGGAGTCGAACCCGCGGCACACTGCCATACTGGATTACCAGCCAAGGTGCCTGGACCACTGAGCCATGGCCCAGGACGTCTAGTACTTCATTTTAAGTACACATTTGAACTTTCACTTGTAGTTGAATAATAATTGACCAGGATTATCTATATATACTTTGACTTGAAGCATTGGGGTAGAGCGTAATTGGTCCACCACTTGGTATAAGTATCACAGTACGGTACATTGTCCCCACACCTCTGGAGAATATAGAGTCTTAGACAGCTCAGTTGAGTTTCACCGGGTGGGCGAAATAATGGCCTGTGAAATCACCAGCCAAACTCCATCTATAGTTCTCATGCTGTAGAGGAGCACGGTGGTACTGTAACTGTACATGTCTAACCAGCTGTAAAATCGATTGGTCCCCCTGACATTCTGACAACCTGTGTCAACATCCACCTCCCTCTGCTTTCCACTGCTATCTCACCTCTCCTCACCTATCCTCGCCTCTCCTGACCTGCCCTCCTCTCCTCTCCCTCCTCTCCTCTCCCTCCCTCCCTCCACTCTCATCCACTCTCATCCCCTCACCTCCCCTCTCTCCTCCCCTTCATTCTACTCACCTGCTCTCTATAGAGCGTCGCAGTCCCTCCCCCTTTCAGAACGACAAGTGGCCCAGGAAATGAATCCCAATGCATTTTTCCCATAGGCTTTTCTTAAAGTATTTATTTAAAGACGGTTACGCCGCGGACAAAACCAACTCGGATCGTGACAAATCATGACAATGAACACAATATTTTGGGCCGATCAAATCATTAGAAAGAAGAAAATAAAGGCAGGAGACAACACTATTTGTTTTGTCTCCATCCTCTTCAAATATCTCAAATATCTCTCTTATACAGTTATATCATCTTCCGATGAAGAGTACACCCCAGAAATAATGTGATATTGTGAGACGGTTTGGTCTTGATGCTATAGGAATTCTAAATATATTATTTTCTCCGCTTTATGTTCCCATGAAGACAGCATTTTTGGTCAAAACAATGAAGCTATATTTAACTGCCAAAAGAACGGAATTGCTGTCACACACCTTTGTTTCCCCTCTGAAAGTAGAGACTCCCCTTCTGAGATGTTTACATCGTCATAGAACACAATATTCTGTGGAAAGATTAGTAAAGAATTAAAAAAAGAAGAAAATGCTCAAAAACGCTGGCCAAGGTATGCAATAGGCTATAGAAACTCTGGCAGTTAATGAGTTCAAATAAGTTCCAGGTTGCAGCTTTAATAATAATGATAATAATGAATTTAATTTATATTGCACTTTTCATTCACAAGGAATCCCAGAGTGCTACATGGTTAAAAACATATAATTTATCATAGAAGGTTAAAAACAGGGTTAACAAAAAAAAACAGTGCAAAGTGACAGTTCACATAAAGTCATACACTTTATACGTACATATGAAAACTTGAAATGCGAGACTCTTATACATTTACACGAGTACATTTTTTACATTTTTTTTACTATTTTTGTACTTTTTTCACCACTGCTTTTGTGTTACATGCCATGAATCTCCTTATAGACAATTACCAATGTTCCCCAACCTTGAACCGCTTCTGTGTGGGGTCATTCAAAGCCATTGTTTACTGTTATACTATTGATCAAAAGGGTCCTTTGTTCCACTAAGCCTTCCTTATCACAGTCAATGTAGTGTATTGTTCACAGCCGCGTCCACTGATGCAACATAAAGGGAACGTTTCTTCCAAGCAACCCCTCTCCTTCTCTCTCTCTCTCTCTCTCTCTCTCTCTCGCTCTCTCTCTCGTGCTTTAGTGTGGCGGTCAAATTGAGGAATGGCCCTCCCTCTCCGAGGCCCTGTTTTTGATGGAGTGTTTTTTTTCTTCCAAAGAATCGGTGCTTGCGATCGCAGTGGCTCTCAAAGCACAGTGACCTTGTAAGCTCGGTACTTTTCATGGCCACTGACTTGTCATCCCCCCGGAGTGTGTTGTCTTAATAATATACGCCCTGCCTGCCGCTAGGCGCCCTCCTGCATATCGTTGCTGTCGGGCAGAAACCTTACATCTCTGTATTTCTAAGTTTTACATGTGTGTTTGTTTTTTGTGCAAGAGAGTTGCACAATAGTAGTGAAAATAGTTTAGCTCGGCCTGTAGGTTGGCTATTTTCGAGATTCATTGTTGTGCGTGTGCACGTGCGACGTGCGTGTGCGTCTGTCTATGTTCATGTATATATATATGCGATGATTTATGATCCTGTCCCTATCGCCGTTTAACTCGAATGGCGCTGAGGCTACTGAAGGTGACCTCGCAACGCTCAACACTCGCTCGCCTAAGCTCACTCGGCAGTGCCTCTCGTGGCTCAAGTGCAGTCATATCGTGACACATGCATGCATACATACGGACTCGGTTTTGGACATACAAGGTTTCCGCCCGACACTGATGATATAAAGATATAAGACAGCGGGAAAGGGAACACAACATAAAATCGTCATCGTTGTGACTTTGTCTCCCCCCCAACGCACACACATGCACACACATAGGCCCCCCACAACAGACACACACACACACACACACACACACACACACACACACACACACTCAAATGTACCCATAAGGTTCCATTTGTACACTCTCAGAGTTCACTCATTCACTGCACTCACTCACTCACTCACTCACTCACTCACTCACTCACAAACCACTGCCGCCTTGTGCCTCTCATTCTGTGCATGTAGTATACGACTTAGCTTGACACATCTGTTCATCGACCCATGTTCCATTGTGTTGAAGAGAGCGGGTGTTTGAAGTGGCTTTCCTTCTAAGTATCGACTCCTGTCCACCCCCGAGCTTCCCTGAACACCCCCCACATTGTAGATGTGCTATTTTCACTATATTTGAAATAGCTCTCGTGTTGCTCAATCATGTTACTTTTTTTTCTTTTCATAGAAATGTAGTAGATTCAACGGTACATTATGTCTTTGGAATATAGCAGAGTGAAAGTATTGAAAAATACAAACAATCATCGCGTCCAAAACTGGATCAGAAGTAGCACAAGTAGCTCAAAACACGTCTTTTTGCAAAACACGTGTTGAACTTGTATCTGCTACTTTTGCTACTTTTGTGTGAAACTGTAGTATGATCAAGTAAGACATACATTTTACCAAAAAATCAGACTCGTCTGAACTGAGCGGTGCAACTGTACTTCTGTGCAACTGTACTTCTGTGCATGCGTGCGTGTGCGTGCGTGCGTGCGTGTGAATCAGGAGGTTAAGGACTTGCGGTCATGGTACAAACGGGTATACAAACAGACATTCCATGCTCAAACAGACAGACACACACACAGAAGTTGTTCCTTGGACCGGCTAGCCGTCACAAAAGGAAAAAAAAATAGGTTTCTGCCCGACTGCAACGATATACAAATAAAATGTGCATATGTATCCTTGCCTCCTCCATCAGCTCCCTCCCTCCCTCCCTCCCTCCCTGCCTGGTTCTTCTATCCTGCCAGCCAGGTCTTATCTGCATGGCAGGGGAAGTGATAGATAAGGGAAAGGGGAGGGGTTATCTATTGCCCAATCGGGATTGGGTAAACACCCACCGTCCTTCAGCGTGTGGTAAAAAAAGAAAAGAAATCAATGGCCCCAAGTGCCCTTACAACCACAAGTGCCCGTTGCCGGCAGTCTATAAGCGGCCGTGCATGTCCGCACAAAGCTGTTTCCATGTCGGCAGCGTCTGTCTGCCATGCATTGCTACGGTAACTACTGCTCCAAAGCGAGTGACATTCACAGCCACGTACAATACTGGTAGGGAGCGACCATGATCTGTAACACCCGAATATAGAACAAACATGGGGAAATGTGCATTCTAGTGCTCTGCCACCAACATGTGGAATTTCCTGCATGCACCATCCACTAAAAAGGATGTGTAACACTGGTTTCTTTTCATAATTGGCCCTAACAACCCTTTCAGGAGACTAAAATGGGAGCACATAGTAGTTGGTATTTGTTGCCTTGATGACATGTATTGTTGTGTTAATTTTGTACGCTACCATATGTTGATGAATTTAATGCATTGGGTGTTACGGGGTGAATTTAATGCACAATCTATGTAAAGCACTTTGGATAAAAAGCACTAAATGAACCATCAAGGCCCCCAGAGTGCATTTGTGTCGACGAAATCATCTCTGCAGATTTAGTCGACCAAAACCTTATGATATTCAGTGGAATAAAACTAAAACTAAAACATTTCAGATTACTAAAATATGACTAAAACTAAATTAAAATTGTCTGTCAAAATTAACAGTTTGGCAGCTTCATCCTCTGCATCCTACTCGCAGTGTGTCGTCGTCGTCGTCCCCCCCCCCCCCCCTCTGCAACGCGTCCAAACCATCTCGACCCTCGCCCCCTCTCTTGTTTCACCCTCGGACCTTCTAACCTTAACCTTGGCTGACCCTCTCTACCACCCTTAACAACAGACGATGCCTGTCCAAATGCTCGGCAGGCAGGAGATATTGGCAGGTGTATAAGTGGATGGCCTGCCTGCATGCCAGCCAGCTTGTCTGAGATGGGAATCGCAGCTGGGACGCGTTCCAAACCTGTGAGTGTGGCCTCCTCCCCCCCCCCCATTCCTCTGTCAGCATCCTGAGCAGACAAGGTGGTGACTCGTGCTGCAGTTAGCCATGACTGATTGAGACCAGGATGTTGGTTAACGTCGTTTTATTTTATTTTCGTCGCATTTTTTCTTCTTCATTGATGCGTCCAACACGTCATATAGATACCTGCTGCACTGCATCCCTGAAGGACTTTGCTCAAGGGCTCAAGGCTGGCAGTGCTGGCAGGCTTTCCATGAAATAGCTTAATTGATTGTCCCTGTATATCGTTAGCCTGGCTTGGCCAGCCTCATAGTGTGTATTCACTGAAGATTCCTCCCCGCATATGATATCCTATGCGGGGAGGAATCTTCAGTGAATACCCGCTATGAGGCTGGCCAAGCCAGACTAGTATATTGTTGTTTTCGGGCAGAAACCAGTGTTTTTTGTGGCTTTTTTGTGTTTTTATTCTCGCTCTGATCATACTACAGCGCCACACAGAAGCAGCAAAAGTAGCCTATATAATATAATAGCAAATCCGCAAGCAACGCATTTTAAGCTTGTTGATCTGCTACGTTTGCTCTTTTTTAATTTGAATCGTGAAAAGTACCAGTTTTGGACATGTGAGGTTCCCACCAGACAGAGACCATATAATATACAACTCTGAATGTGTACAACAAATAGGTTACGGTATGATACAGACTACAGAGCTTAAAGGAGCAATTCACTGTAATTACGTTATTAATTACGTTATTACGGTTTATGACCGAGATGCGTTCTGTTGGCTGGTGTGCTGCTCTATTTATTACGGCGAGATGGCGTAAAACATTTATTGATCTCCGGAGAGAGATTCAAGACATATAATATATAATCAAACCTCCGTGATTTAAGAGAAACCAAAGACGAGGCACATAGGATTTTCTTTTCCGTTATAGTATGCCTGCATGTGTAGGAGAAAGGTTGGAGACGGAGTGGAGTTGATCTGATTGTTTCAGAGATTATGTGTTACACACGTCAATCACAGCCATTTCCTTTGCTTAACTCTGCGAGACACGCAGCTAAATGAAAGCGAGCGATTTGCTCGTCTCTTCGGCTGATTGTAGTCGCTGACACGCCGACCCGGTGGCGCCCAGCTTCCGAAGCGCTTAGCTGTACCGCACATCGCCCACACAGCAAACGGCATCCTGCTTAATTGTAATTGCATACGTCATGATGCACGCATAATAATTGTGCCCGTGACAAGTGACATTGTACAGTGTAAAGTGACAGTGTAATTCCAGCCTCCGTGGGGGAGAATGGTTTTATATTTGTATAGAACATGCCATATCACAATAGTACAATATCCAAATTCACAGACAATCATGTCTAATATTATGATATGGATATAATATTGATAATACTGATACTAGGGGATGTCCTGATCACATACATTTTATAGATTTGCTCCCGATCCGATCATTTGAAAATGATGATCGGAAACCGGGGCCGATCACGTAACGGGATCGGGACAACTCTATGTAAAATGGGACTCAAAGTGGTTATAGTGACTGTACTGTATTGCTATATTTAGCCTATTAATTTTGCAGACCACACTTTGAGAACTAAGGCTTTTAAAAGAGAACGGTTTCACCCGTTTTCATTTGGTCACCTTGTAACAGTATACTGTAGCCCGTCTGTAGGTGTCACTTTCATGAAACTTTGGGTATATCTCACTTGGGGAGTAGAACACTTCCTCATTACCCCCCCCCCCCCCCCCCATACACACACACACACACACACACACACACACACACACACACACACACGCTGACAAGTGTAAAGCAAAAGGAAAGAGAGAAGCACGTCATAAACTCCCGTATGGTAATGGAAATCAGATCGGCCTTGACCTCGATTGCATAACGGCAACGCGGGGGGAATAGAATCCGCGGTACGGGATTGGACACCGTTTGAGACTCGGGGCGGCGGGGTGACTCCCGCTCAGGTGCGTCGGAGCAGAGAGCGACCGCCCGAGGACCAAAACATTATCGCTATAAAAAGCTCTCCTCCCTCACCTGGCTTACAGCTTTACACCGCCACTTCCACCACCTCACAGCCTGACAGCTTAAGAGAAGGCCTGCAGATCGCAATATAAGCTTGGAAGTGGGAGTACTGTACACTGTGTGTGTGTGTGTGTGTGTGTGTGTGTGTGTGTGTGTGTGTGTGTGTGTGTGTGTGTGTGTGTGTGTGTGTGTGTGTGTGTGTGTGTGTGTGCACACGTTTGCGCGTGTTTGGGAAGTAGTTATGAAGGGCAGTGGAGCAAAAACGACGATATCTGGCCTGGGGGTATGAGTTATTATAAGGCCTAGCAAACTGCTACGGTCGATATTGATGCAACTGAACACTGTCCCAGGCCAATATGTTGCTAACCAGTACAATATAAGATCATACAGACCTGTAAGGGTGCACACGCACGCACACACACACACACACACACACACACACACACGCACGCACTCACGCACGCACACGCAGGCATGTAAAGGTATACCTTATACTGTATACTTTGGCAAAAACAGCCAAGGTATTGATACCGTGAGATTTCTGAGCTGACAGTATTTATTTATTTATTATTGTATGCTTGTAATATTGCGGTATACAGTTTCGATACCGTATATATACCGTACAGTAAAATCTCATTCCGTATACACGCACACATGCACACGCACGCACGCACTCACGCACTCACACACGCACGCACACACACACACACACACACACACACACACACACCCCTCCACCCTTGCAACAATCCCAGGTCTTGCTTATGGGCGTTCATGGATCTTATCTTATGGATCTTATTAATATTCTCACACCTTCCTCCCTGTCCAAGAGAGTCCCATTGCAGAATGATGCAGTATACACTATACAGTAGGCTATAGTCTATACATTATACAGTATAGGCTATAGCCTATACTGCATATTGTAGAAACGTGCCTACTCGAACCGATTGCTGAAACGCTGTATGGATTATTGTAAAATGTACTTTTTAATTTAAGACCTAAGAAGCAACAGTGTTTTAAAATGAGGTAATGAGTCTAACTTTTTGAGCTAAGCAGATGATAATGACGTAATGCCAATTCTAAGATAATTATAGTATATTGAGCTCATTCTTTTTAAAATATTTTTCCACCAAGTAATAAAAGGGGAATATGAATATGAATGCGATAGCAATCTGAAGTTCAAGCCACGTTCAGGAGCTCAGCAGTAATTAAATAGCAGATTGTTTAAAAAAAAAAGAAAAGAGAGAAAAAGATCACGTTCCTTAGCCTATAAAGCATTTCAAGAACCCCTGGAACATGAAAAAATGGGAAAAAAGAAAAAAAGAGGTGATTTAGGGGATAATTACATTTTGTAATTAGGCGAGGGTTGTGCCTGGATACTGTCAGACACGCTTCTTTGATACAGAGGCGCAGCAATGAAACGCAGGGCTCAGGGGTATCTTTAGTAAATGAACAGAAAGTTTGAGCTAATTTAAGGAGATATAATGAGGGATGGACTAGAAGGCCAGGGGTGAGCGCTGATTATGCCAATCTCAGTTCAAATTGTGATTGCAGTCACAAAGTTGACACTTTTTTAAGCAGGTATAAACATATAGTGCTGCAACGATCAATTATGTAGTATTTTTCGAAGCTTTTTAGCTTACAATGTTTAAAAGTTCTAAACACTGTACATCGTATACACTTTTATGTATTTGTAACTCCGTTTCATACTCTTCAGCATTTCGTATTCGTATTATTAACTTTTCAAAACTGTTTTCATATGGAAAATGATTATTATACCAAACTAAAGACATGCGCCTCATATTAATGTTTTGCTCGCCAGATCATTATGTTGCTGTAACACAAGTTTTTCTCCCTTTTAGCCTCTTCGCACAGAGGTCAAAGTTTCCATTTTGCCAAGCAACGGCCTGGAAAGCAGATGCATGCATCCATAATTTATGGATCTATTGACTCCTCCCTAAGCCTACTGGTTTATGCTTGCATACCGTCTCTGTCGGGCGGAAACCTCAAACGTCCAAGATTGTTATACTTGTCAGGATTCAAATGCAAAAGCATCAAAAGTAGATCTACAACCTCAAAACGCGGCGTTTCGAGGTTGTAGATCTGCTACTTTTGATGCTTTTGTGTGACGCTGTGATGTCAGAAAAGGCGATAAAAGAGGTCCACGATCGACACCGAGAATACACACTCGTCTTCTCGGTTTCCCGCGAGCATCCTCCGTCTTTGCAATCAGCTGTTTTTATTGTTTCATAAGGGAGCATAGGGGGTGGGGGGTGGAGGGTGTAGGTAGGGGGAGGGGAGGTTTGCTCGCTGCCAAAGCTGCTCATTTTCGTGGCGTTCTGAATGTGATTGGTGCTTGGCTACTCACACACTCAGTCTCTGCTGAATCACCATGCAGCAGGAGGGAGGGGGGATGCAAAGACTTTATTACTGGCCGAGGGCAAAATCTAATATGATAGCTATGAAGGCTGGAACAAGCCCTGACTCAACCATCACTGCATCCAACGCTCTAGGGTCTGACAGATAGGGCCCTGTGTGTGTGTGTGTGTGTGTGTGTGTGTGTGTGTGTGTGTGTGTGTGTGTGTGCGCGCACGAGCACGCGTTTGTAAACGATTGTTGGGGAGAGAATGATACAGCCAACTCGCCTCAGCATTTGGCTTCAACATTTTGAGGGGGGAAGGGAGGCTATACACTGTAAATGTATAGCCGGTACGGTGCAGTATACAGTATCGCACCCAAATAGTCTGACTGAAAAAGTGGACACACAAACTAGCCACCTGAATGGCGTGGTGCTAGAGTGAGTCGAGTTCTAGTAGATATAATTGGAGTGGCGCGTTAGCTGAAGACAATATTTGCCTCTGAGATGGAAATGACCCTATAGTTGGTCCCTTCAGTGTATGTGTGAAGTGTAGAAGCAATGCTTCTTAAATGCTTCCTCCACAATTAAGTATAATGTATTTGTAAATTACACTTACTTACGTAACTTTTATTCCATTGTGGCTATTAAATCAGTTATGCTAGTGACTAGCATAACTGATTTTGAAGTTGATTATCTTTGCTCATGAAGCTTTCAGAAGGTTCCCCTTCCATGACCATCATCATCCATCATCATTCCTCAGAAATCTTTGACATCTGAAACATTTTCTAAATATGAATTTAAGCACATGCTACTTCTGTCACATTTTACTTCAGTCATTTAAAGGACCACTTCACCACTTTTCAACCAATCTTTATATAATAGGTCGTCACTAATAATCATGATTTTTCCTACTCAGTCTGTGTCTCATAGGAGGGCTGTGGGCAGTTCAGAAACCAGTCCACCAGTGACATCATCGTTAGGCAGATATTCTTTTATCGATGCCTTCCATTTTCGCATTGCAACTTTTCAGGACAGCCTGCAAAAACAATTGTGCCATTTTATCATGATTATTAGTGAGGGCATATAGACAGGTTGAAAAGTGGGGAAGTGGTCCTTTTAAGTAAAGACTGTAATATTAATATATTACATATTACTATGTAAACTGCCTTTTGAAAACATTTTGTTTAAGAGGATAAGAAAGATTGCTGCTTTATTGATATATATACAGTACCATAATGTGGATTATGCAGCAAATCAGGTTGCCTCATTGCTGATTGTTTGATCTCTTTTATTTTGTTTGTTTGTTTTGCAGGCGGGGGCCAAAGTAATGTGTAATACTAATATAATGTGCAATATAATATATGACTATTGATTCCAAGTAAAATAATATTATTATTTTAAGGACTAAAATGTAATGCGTAACATTACTCTCAGGTCGATTGGGGACATACGCCCACACCCTCCACCCGGCAGCAGTGTAGGAGCGACAGCCGCTCTGAATCCGAGCAGACTGCATTTATTCCATGCCAACTGTGGGGCTAAATGAGGCTGCATGGCGCTGTCTGTCCGAACCCCGCAGGAGTCAATGTGTCTCGGCTTCGCCGTGTGTCGATAACGAGCACATTGTTCCGAACAAACCATAAAATCAGTGGCATCTCCTCCACACACCATCTCCTCCACACACCTCCACACATCTCCTCCACACACCATCTCCTCCACACATCTCCTCCACACACCATCTCCTCCACACATCTCCTCCACACACCTCCACACACCTCCACACACCTCCTCCACACACCTCCTCCACACACCTCCACACACCTCCTCCACACACCTCCTCCACACACCTCCTCCACACACCTCCTCCACACACCTCCTCCACACACCTCCTCCACACACCTCCACACACCACCTCCACACACCTCCACACACCTCCACACACCTCCACACACCTCCACACACCTCCACACATCTCCTCCACACACCTCCACAAACCTCCACACACCTCCACACATCTCCTCAACACACCTCCACACACCTCCACACATCTCCTCCACACACCTCCACACACCTCCACACATCTCTTCCACACACCTCCACACACCTCCACACACATCCACACACCTACACACATCTCCTCCACACACCTCCACACACCTCCACACACCTACACACATCTCATCCACACACATCCACACACCTACACACATCTCCTCCACACACATCCACACACCTCCACACATCTACTCCACACACCTCCACACATCTCCACACACCTCCACACACCTACACACATCTCTTCCACACACCTCCACACACATCCACACACCTCCACACACCTACACACATCTCCTCCACACACATCCACACACATCCACACACCTACACACCTCCACACACCTCCACACATCTCCTCCACACACCTCCACACATCTCCTCCACACACCTCCACACACTTCCACACATCTCTTCCACACACCTCCACACACCTCCACACATCTCCTCCACACACCTCCACACACTTCCACACATCTCTTCCACACACCTCCACACACCTCCACACATCTCTTCCACACACCTCCACACACTTCCACACATCTCTTCCACACACCTCCACACACCTCCACACATCTCCTCCACACACCTCCACACACATCCACACATCTCCTCCACACACCTCCACACACATCCACATCTCCTCCACACACCTCCACACACCTCCACACATCTCCTCCACACACCTCCACACACCTCCACCCACCTCACATCTCCTCCACACACCTCCACACACCTCACATCTCCTCCACACACCACCTCCTCCACACACCTCCACACACCACCTCCTCCACACACCTCCACACACATCCACACACCTACACACCTCCACACACCTCCACACATCTCCTCCACACACCTCCACACATCTCCTCCACACACCTCCACACACATCCACACATCTCCTCCACACACCTCCACACACCTACACACATCTCCTCCACACACCTCCACACACATCCACACAACTCCTCCACACACCACCTCCTCCACACACCTCCACACACATCCACATCTCCTCCACACACCTCCACACATCTCCTCCACACACCTCCACACATCTCCTCCACACACCTACACACACCTCCACCCACCTCACATCTCCTCCACACACCTCCACACATCTCCTCCACACACCTCCACACACCTCCACCCACCTCACATCTCCTCCACACACCTCCACACACATCCACACATCTCCTCCACACACCTCCACACACATCCACACACCTCCACACACATCCACACATCTCCTCCACACACCTCCACACACATCCACACACCTCCTCCACACACCTCCACACACATCCACACATCTCCTCCACACACCTCCACACACATCCACATCTCCTCCACACACCTCCACACACCTCCACCCACCTCACATCTCCTCCACACACCACCTCCTCCACACACCTCCACACACCTCCACACACCACCTCCTCCACACACCTCCACACACCACCTCCTCCACACACCTCCACACACACCTCACACCTCCACACACACCTCACATCTCCTCCACACACTCCAACACACACCTCCATCTCCTCCACACACCTCCATGATCTCCTACAGCTGCTGTTAGGATGTCTTGTTCATTTGTGTTGGCACTCTGGACCACGCGCGTACAGTACGCACACACACGCACACACACATACACGTGCATGCACGCACGCACACACACACACGCACGCACACACACACACACACACACACACACACACACACACACACACTTGCACATAGTGCATATAGTGCAATTCTACTTTTGTACTTTAAATACATTTTGAAGCTAATACTTTTGTATGTTTACTCAAGTACATATTGAATTCCGGACTTTTATATACTTCTATATTGCAGTATAGCCTACTGATACTTTTACCTTAGTAAAAAGTGTGAGTACTTTTTCCACCACTGAGTACGCACGCAGGCTGTGTCATCGGCAGCGTGCGTGCCGAAGGACCTTGACACTCTGCGTGAGTGTAAAACATCATCCAGACAAATGTCACATCTGAATATTCCTGTCCGTTATCAGGTGAACACGCTGCCTTTATTGCCGGTGTGATCCTGGACTGCAGAGGTACACGTCTAACCCATTCATTCACTTATACCGTTTGGAGGTACATTCCTGCGTTTATGTCGTTCTCACAAAGGTCAGCCAGAGACAGAAGTTTTTTATTTGTCGTGACAGACACGACGATAGAATTACTCGGATGTATTGATGCTCTATCCCGGTGGTTCAAAAAGTGGGTTCCGGGGACCCCCAGGGGTCCTTGAGGGAGTTCCAGGGGGTCCCCAGGTAATGATAAATTAGGAACCAAATGGACCCTTATGGAACTGTAACTCAGAGAGTGTACCAATGGAAACAAATGGACCCTCAGAGTTAAATTAACTTTGATTTTACAATATACATTGGGGTCCCAGAGATAGTAATGCCATTAAATGGGGGTCCGTAGCCTAATTCAGGTCAAACCTGGGGGTCCTTGAATTGAAAATCGGTGAAAATCACTGCCAGAGCCGTAAAAATCTTCTCTTATGGGGGTCCCTGGCATATGTTTTCAAATGGGGGTCCGCGGGCTAATTAGTGTGAATTTGGGGGTCCTTGACATGAAAAGGTTTGGGAACCACTGCTCTACCCTACTTTAAATGTGTGAAATCTGTCTGTGCGTGTGCTGACGACCTGAGGGAATGCCCATATATAGGCATCGTGACGTGTTGTTGGCATTGCAGATAGGCTACTTTCGAATAGTGTAAGATATGCCTAAATTGTTTAATGTATGTTTTTATTCATTTATGCAAAGTAATTAGTAGTTATTAGCTTTCAAATAATTGCAGTGGGTCAACATTTGCCTCTGATATGGGGAGTCGAAGAAGTATTAAACCCATTTTGGTGTTGTAAGCATTATGTTATGCTTTAGCTATTAAACAATAGCAGATATACAAGCTCATAGCGCGCCACTCGGTGCTATGAGCTTGTAGGTCTGCTATTTTTGAAAATGTGGCCCAAATGTTTGAATAAATATTATTTCGTTTTTAACCAAAATATTTGCTTCTGGGGGGTCCCTGGAACAACATATTTTCATATTTTTGGGGTCCTTGACATGAAATATTGAGCACCAGTGGATTTTTAAGATTTTTTATTTTATTTCGACGTCAGGCCTAAATGGGTTAAGGCATTCTCAAGTATATGTACCCCAAAGACTTACACAGTAATTGAGTAAATGTACTATTATGCATTCCACCTCCTCTGTGCTGCTCTCACAAAGGTCAGGCAGTGACAGCTTTCTATTTGTGACACCCTGGACACACGGTGGGCCGGTCGGTGATCCTCTTGATTAGTCCCTAATTCCTCCTATCAGCACTCTGAAAGGTCACCTGCAGGCTGCTGCACACCTTATCGCTGCAGCTATTCTCCTTATGTGGGTGTTATTGTGATGTCATGATGATGGGTACTTACTGTATGAGGACACTTATTACCATTTAGAGTTTTAGAGTGTCCGCCCCGAGACTGGGAGGTCGGGGTTTGGATCCCCGGCCGGGTCATACAAAAAAGGGGACCCAGTGCCTCCCTGCTTGGTACTGAGCATCAAGGGTTGGATTGGGGGTTCCCTGCGACATACTAGCGTCATGTCCAAGGGGTGTACTTGTACATCAAGCTGCCTCACGCTACAGAAAGGCTCCTGCCCCTATGGGCCCCATGGCTCGGCAAGGCAAAATTGGTCATCATAGCTTATAGTTTTTATTTCATGTTTATTTAGTTTTCGTCAGTGAAAAAGGTAGTTGACGAAAATAAAATCACACCTGTGTGAACTGAGCTGTGCAACTATACATTTATTGTTATAGTTACTGTACTCTACTGTGCTCTGTACTGTATTGTAGTGTACTGTGCGGGGGTCCCCGGAACATCCAGACCCCCAGGAACGCACCCAGGGTGTCGGCCCGGTTGCGGCGAGCTGCCGCGCGTCCAAAACGGTCGAGAAATGACAGAGATACCGTGTGGGGGTCCCCGGAACATCCAGAGCCCCAGGAATGCGCCCAGGGCTCGTACTTTAGTGTACTCTGTGCCACTTTACTCTGTGCTGTACTCAACTACCGAGTACCACAGACGAAAAACAGTCTAAGTCGAAATTTAATTCTGACCCCTCCACGAAAAGGCCTCGTTGTTCTGACCCCTTATCTATCATTTATACATTATGGATGTGTGGACTTAAACAGTTTTTCGTCTGTGGCATTTGCAGCTTTCCGTGCTCAGACATACAGACATACAGACAGACACAGACACTGACACTGTAATGAAGCGGAGGCACCGCTCAACAAAAAAAAATCTTAGTTTTAGTCGACAAAATTGAACACTGTACAGTGCATGTTCAACGCATTCTGATACCTGCATGTCAAAACAGCTGAGGACTGACCATGTGTGTGGCGCTGTTTGACGTTTCGGAGTTACTCGGCAAGTCAAATTCCGTCCCCTTTCGTACACAACTCAAACGCCGCTGAGTTCTCCAGAGTGTACTTTGATCGCAGTGCTCAGCCTGATGACTCGCTCGCCTGTCTCTCTCTTGGCGATTACTCACGACCCTTAGAAAATGGGACTGTGACCCAAAAACTGTTTTAGTTAGACCCCACAAGTTCACCTGGTTTCACCTTCAGCTACAAAGCTACAAATATGCTGTGTGTAGCTTTGCATCTTTGCAGCATTTGCAGCTGCTTATTCTCACCTGAAATCTGGTGACTATATAACGCACAGACCAATAAGACATGTCTGCCACAGATGTTGTTTCCGTTGCCAGTGTTATGAGTCACTCTGCATACTTAACCAGATGTACATTATGGAGTCGGCATGTTACTAATGTAATCAGTGCCAGCTGAGGCCTACTGTATACTTTGGACGTAATATGCTGACAGTCAGTATCAATATAAATAGACTATAGGTGATGCTGATGTGAATAATTCCCTGTGCTACAGTACGTAATCCTGTGTGGATGAAGCTGCTGTCATGAATATATCTACATCAAACATACATATTATGCTGCGGCAAAATGCACATTTTTATTCATAAAAACAAAGCTAAAGGCTTGTGTCCAGTGTGGAGCATGTAAACAACAAAACAACAAACAAACGATATACCAAAATGATCACTTTTTGTATCATTGCTTGTATTGCAACAATAGCAGATCTACAAGATTGTACTGTATGTTGGCTATTTCCGCCATGCGACACCATCGTATGACAAAGTATAAAACAAGTGGTTAACCTTTAACGCTTTTGCAGAAAATAGCCAATTGACAAGCTCACAAACCCCGCAGTGTGACGCGTGACGAGCTTGTATGTAAATCTGCTATTTTCAGCGAAAGCTTGCCCCACATTAACCCAATGAGTGAAGTTTCCTCCTACAGTACAGTATAAACAAAAATAAGTTACATTGTATTAGCTTCAGAGTCTTTAAATTATTTTTTATGAAAATTAACCTAGTTGAACTATGTATTATATGTTGCATTTTGGCATGCAGTGCAGGAAGATTAAAATTAAAAAGTTAATATTAGACCCAATTAGCAGCAACGCTTTTACTGCCTTCTGATTGGGCGGATATGTGTTCCTGGCAATTTAGGAAAACATCGTTAGATTGGGGCGTAATCAAACACTTGATTGACCCATCTGACCACATGGCAGCCAATTGGCTGCTGGTTTAAGTTGCTTCTATCTATGCTGCATGGTTTCAATGTGTTTTCAGCTTAATTTCCCATCTCTACAATGTCATTATATTAAGTAATACCCAGAGGGTTGGAGCGGCAAACATTGAGAGAAGATGACGTCTCGGTACGCTCTAGACATGATTATACAAAATATATATATATAAAAAAATGTAAAATGTTTTCTGTGTACATGTGACGGCCCCTTAGTCTGCAACTCCTAACCCCCTCAACCCCAACTGCCTGCACATCACACCCAATTAAAAGCCAAAGGGGTAATTAACACAAAAGAAAATTCCAATTTGCGCTGGCTGATGATGTTCCTAATGGATTCATCACTGTTTAAAAATAGACTTAATCAACACCTGTGGGGTTGTTTAGAAACTAAGGTGACATATATTGGTGTGACACCAGAAGGCCTGCTTCTCCTGTGAAGAAGAGTATTTGGGGTCTGTACGCTTTTCCGACCAGTCATTGGTCCGACATGCGGAAAACGACCGGATTAAGGTTGGCGAATTTACGTTAAGGTTGGCGACCAGATTAAGGTTGGTTAACATGCGTTAAGGTTGGTGACCGGATAAAGGTTGGTTAACATGCGTTAAGGTTGGCGACCAGATTAAGGTTGGTTAACATGCGTTAAGGTTGGCGACCGGATTAAGGTTGGTTAACATGCGTTAAGGTTGGCGAACATGCGTTAAAGTTGGCGACCGGATTAAGGTTGGTTAACATGCGTTAAGGTTGGCGAACATGCGTTAAGGTTGGCGACCGGATTAAGGTTGGTTAACATGCGTTAAGGTTGGTGACCGGATTAAGGTTGGTTAACATGCGTTAAGGTTGGGGAACATTCGTTATTGTTGGCGACCGGATTAAGGTTGGTGAACATGCGTTAAGGTTGGCGACCGGATTAAGGTTGGTGAACATGCGTTAAGGTTGGCGACCGGATTAAGGTTGGCGAACATGCGTTAAGGTTTGTGACCGGATTAAGGTTGGCGAACATGCGTCAAGGTTGGCGACCGGATTAAAGTTGGTGAACATGCGTTAAGGTTGGCGACCGAATTAAGGTTGGTGAACATGCGTTAAGGTTGGCGACCGGATTAAGGTTGGCGAACATGCGTCAAGGTTGGCGACCGGATTAAGGTTGGTGAACATGCGTTAAGGTTGGCGACCGGATTAAGGTTGGTGAACATGCGTTAAGGTTGGCGACCGGATTAAGGTTGGTGAACATGCGTTAAGGTTGGCGAACATGTGTTAAGGTTGGCGACCGGATTAAGGTTGGTGAACATGCACTTTTAATACTTTTACTTCTATTCTACTGCATCTCAGATCTAAATATTGCACTTTTACTCCACTACATTTCTTTGAACACTTTAGTTAATAGTTACTTTGTATACGTAGCTTTGTATTATGATTACAAAACACACATTAACCACTTACATTACACATATACTGTACATTTTGACCATTGAAAATAGCAGATCTACAAGCTCACAATGCGTCACATCGTGATGCATTGTGAGCATTTTAAAACTTGAAATGGGACAATTCATGCATAATGTACTTTCTACTTTTGGTACTTTGGTAAAACTTTTACTCATACTTTTACTCAATTACATATTGAATCCCGGACATACTTGCAACAGAGTATTTCCATATTGCAGTAAGTAAAACATTTGAGTTCTTTTCGATGTAGATGTGCCATTTTTCGATGAATGTTCTCCCAAGAATGCTGGGGATCAAGTGGATGGTTAAATGTCAGGTATAAGGTATAAATTATTTTCAATCTGTCCCATAATGGAAAACAGATATTCTCTCGAGTTTTCCTCGTGGCATAGGCCTACTGTATCTTAGGGCGAGAGATTTACATATTTGTGTATGTTAATAATACAACATAAGGTTCTAAACAGTAACATTATAACGTTATTTTACAGGAAAAGCATTTGAGAACCACTACTCTGTGGGTATGATATACTTATATAGCACTATGATCCGACGTGCCAGGGGGAGGTAGGGTCCTTTTATTGACCATTATTGTACGGGTGGAACGGGCAGACAGATAGATGAAACTATTAGATTGACAGCCCGATGAAGAGACAGCCTGAGTCATCTTTCTTGGGCCTGTTCCAGAGTCTCAGGTGTTTTCTGGGAGGCCTGTGTGTGAGCGGGCGTCTGTGTGTGTGTGTGTGTGTGTGTGTGTGTGTACAACTGTACAATAACACGTCTCATTGATCACAGCACAGTTCTCTGGGTCTGGAGTGAGCGGTATTGATGGCGTGTGTCTTTCAGGGGAGCTGACGAGGGCTTTGAACCTTCAGCAGGGTCCTGCATTCTGGACCGTCAACAGACTCTCCACCTCGGAGGAAAGACTGGTATATACATATATTCGTTCCAAATTGGCTCATGTGATCCGGGTCCAGTCCATGGATATTGAAAACATTAAAAAAAAAATGAAAATAAAGTGGTTCCGATTGGCTGGTTCTGGTTTGTTTTGATTCCCCCAATCCCCATTTAAATTCTGAATTGAGTATAACTATAGTTTAGTCTTGCCATGCAGTCGCTACGAGTTGGCACAGAAGATGGATGTTACCGAACAAACTAGTGTTCTGTATAGCACTTTGTTACAATGGAATTGTTTTTTTAATGTGCTTTATAGATAAATGTGATTTGATAGTATTACATTTCAGAAAAATAACAAAAAATTGCACTTTTTTAACGCATATCTTCTCTTCTGGTGGTCCCTGGCACAAGCTGTTTTCAGATGGGGGCCAAATACATATCACTTTGGCAGTGAAAACGTTTGAGTGTGTGCGTGCATGCGTGCGTGCGTGCGTGCTTGCGTGCATGCGTGCGTGCATGCGTGCGTGCGCAGCGTTTTGCGGTAGCAGTTACAAGCTTAAATCCAGAGACAATAGAAGACACTCCCCAGCCAGGCTGTTTCCAATAGCAACCAGCACTCATTGTTTCATTTTTCTATGTCTTGCATCAGCACTTGATTTCTGTCAGGTTTACTCTTTATAAAAATTTCACTTCATTCTGATCGCTCTACTCATTGATCTGATACAGGAACAGGTGCGTCATTATCATTGCTTTGCTTTTGGTTCCCGGTTTACACAAAATGGAAAGTAAAGGAAAGTAAAACAAATCTTTCAAAATGTTCAGAATGTTCAAAATGTTCAAAAATAGCACAAAACATAAGTTGATTAAAGGTCAAAACACATCACAGTCAGCACTGGACGGTAACCAAGAACATTTACTCGAGTAATGCAAGTAAAAATGATATGTACAGTAGTATACCTGTATACCTTTTAATACATAATATGACAACAATTTCAACCTCCAATCCAATCCACTTCATTTATATAGCACATTTTACAACTCAAGGTTTACAAAGTGCTTCACAGGAAAATAAAAACGAAATACACTTATAGCTAAAACACAGAAAAACAACAACAAGCTGTAACAAGAAAAAAAAGGGAAGACACATCACTGAAGAATACAAGACATCAGCAGTATCAGCAGACAGTGATAAACATGGACCATACCAACCGGGGTTAAAAGACAAGGTATAAAGGTGGGTCTTATGGCCAGATTTTAAAGTCTGGTTGGAAGTAGCCTCGGTCCCAGGCTTACTTATCTGCGAAAAGAAAAGCCTGGTCACAACCTAAGGCAGAGAAGCTATCGGCGGTTGTATCCTCCGGAACAGCCATCAAATGTATTTCCCCCGGATACGATATTTTCCCGACCAATCACAACACTTGTTTCATTCGCGGAGAATGTAAACTGATTTGTAAAGCATCAACGATTTCACTTCCGCTAAAATCCCGCAACTTCCGCTGATAGTCTTTTCAGCTTAGGTCTTGCCCAGGGTGGGTTGGAAGGGGACAGTTTATTGTGGCAGGAGAGTGCATTCCATAATGTGGGGGCAACGACAGCCACGACAGCCGACAACCTATCTTCATATAATTGCTCCTCACTAACGCTCATTATACAGTGCAATGGTAAAAAAATAATATCTACTGACACTGTCTGTGTCTCATAGGAAGGCTATGTGGACAATTCAGGAAACTATACCAGTGATATCATCGTTTGTTCTTTTTTTAATGTGAGAACAATTTCCAAGAATAGAAAAGGCTGCAGTGTCTATTTAATTAGCTTGGATTACCCATCGATGATGTCACTATAGGGTTTCTGAACTGTCCACATGCAGCCCTCTGAGACACAGTAAGTAGACAAAAATGGTACTGCACCAAATTATCATGAGCTTCAGTGAGGACCAATTTATTATACGAAGATATAAGGTTGAAAATGGATGAAGTCGTATTTTAAATACGTGTACAGATTTGACAGAGCCCTCTATCGTCAACACTGAAAACACCAACATACGCCAAAATACATCGATGGCAGTTAATGACTTAACTGTATAGAGGGTATGCACATGCATAAAGTGAATGGCAAATTGAGTGGCAAATCAAGTGGCAAAGTGAGTTTAACGTCGTTTAACATCGTTTAATGCATTCAGATAGGACTTTTTGTTTGGATGTATGGGCTGTCAAAGCCATAAAGTAGTTTTTTGCCACTCAGTGAGTAGGCGTTCCTGCATAACTTCCTGGTATGATGATGATGTCACACGCATACCGGTTTAGTGCTTTGGTGTCATTGCCCAAGGGCACATGGATAGGAACAGACACACGCCGGGTGGTGTAGGAATCAAACCGGTGAACTTTCTTTCACAGGGATGCTCTCATTAAGTCCACGAATATAGTGCACTTTAACTGCAATAACACCGGAGGTGTACAAAAGATGAATTCAGTTGACAGGTCGGGTCTTACCGGGGGGCACGACCTTGTGAAGGTGACACACCAGGGCGGTGAAGTTTGATTGGATATGGCATGCTTTTTTATTATTTTAAAGGAAGGGGGGGGGGACAACAACAACAACAATGCCTCTCTCTATCTCTCTCTCTCTCTCTCTCTCTCTCTCTCTCTCTCTCTCTCTCTCTCTCTCTCTCTCTCTCTCTCTCTCTCTCTCTCTCTCTCTCTCTCTCTCTCTCTCTCTCTCTCTCTCTCTCTCTATCTCTCTCTCCCTCTGTCAGTGTGGGTAGTTGCAAAGAGACAGTGAGTGGAAAAGCATTTTGCTCTCGCTTACAACGTGAAAGGAACCCAAATGGAAAATACAGGAAAGAGCTTCAGCACAAAACTAAACACACATACTGTTGTAGTAGACACTGCAGCTAGGCCATATATGTACAGTAAAAGTACTCAAATGTTATAGGTATATTCAGTGATTTCACTTAATTCAAATATCACTTATTTGTTTTGTTTTGTTGTGATAATCCTCCCTGAGTGTGCTGACCATATAAGGAGTACCTCCCTGTCCCCAGTTAACCCCATGGGGTCAAAAAGCCTTTGGTCATTACCGGGGTGGCCGGACCAGCTGGGGGTTATTGGCTATGATGATCAAACTAGGAACATTATACTGGTGGTGTGTAAATCTGAAAATCTAAAATTTGCCACGGACACATTTTGTCCTTGTACGGACATGTTGATGACTCCTGCCAGCCACCCGGTCATCAAATTATTGGCGCCATTAATTCAAGGCTTCATGAATACAGTATGTGTAATTGACAGAAACATTGACAGAACTACTCATTTAAAGCTAACAACGTGTTGTGTGAGATGGAAGATCAGTTCATTTTTGGCAAGAGACTCCCCTCGTACTATACGGGCATATAGGAATTAGACTTCATGAGCCAGATGTTTCCTTCAGGACACATCTGTGTCCACCATATGGCCTCATCCCAGCACTGAGGAGTGGCTTTTATTAGTGGACCCAGTGAGAAATGAGTGGCTCATCCTTTCTAAAGCTTGTGTGACACACACACACATCCATATACACCGATGGTGGCGGAAACCATGCAAGGCACCAACCAGCACATCAGGAGCAATCAGGGGTTCAGTGTCTTGATCAAGAAGGAACCCCGGAATGATCTGTATGTATCCCCATCTGAAAATATTTAGTGGCCGGATGCGCGGCGGTTGCTGGGGTGTGGTCAGCACTGGTTTGTTGCACTGCTGAGATGCCAATTGGAGAGTGTTGTGGCTAAGTGTTAAAAATGTTCGCTGTGAAGGAAAATATATTCAAAGATTTGCTCACATTTTCGTACGTAGATCTGCTATTTTTCAACAGGCAAAGTTAATGGTTAAAGTGGTTAAAACCTATGAGGCGACACGGATGCGTTCCAGCCTAGGTATTAATGGGTGAACAGAAATGCGGAGAGAATCTGTCATATACAAACTTATGTGGCTCAATTAATTAGTGCAAATATTGCAGAGCATGCGGTAAAGCTCTGAGCTGGAATAAAGCCTTAAAAAAAGTATTAAAAAATAAATTGTGACGGCTACTGACGTTTCAACAGCTCATTATCGCTTCCAGATGAGGTCCTCTTGATGCCTTTTGTTACTGTACTGATAAGTTTCCGTTGATGTAACTACCGTATGTTGTGCTTTTGAAATATTGAGTGACTGTAGGGATATGTGTGATTGTGCATGGGCAGTGGGCACGTGTGTGTGTGTGTGTGTGTGTGTGTGTGTGTGTGTGTGTGTGTGTGTGTGTGTGTGTGTGTGTGTGTGTGTGTGTGTGTGTGTGTGTGTGTGTGTGTGTGTGTGTGTGAGTGTGTGTGTGTGTGTGTGTGTGTGTGTGTGTGTGTGTGTAAAATACTGATTTATACTCAGCTGTGTGCCAAAAATAGTGTGTGCACGCACGCACACACACGCTTACGTGTCATCCCCTACTCTGTACCTCTGAATGTGTAATTTCCTCATCAGTGGAGTTCGTTAGAAAGTGTCCCAATAGCTCACCTCATTCGGGTGTGTTTTGATCAGCTGCCTATGCAATTAGACTAATCATGACTAGTAATGGGAGAGGAAGTGAGGACAATCCCATGGTGGGTGGGTGGGTGGGTGTGTGTGTGTGCGTGCGTGTGCGCGCAGGTTTTAGGTTACAATGTCTTGTAGGTGTTTGACCGTTACAAAGTTTGTCCTATTTCAACCACATGCTTGGTCAGAAGAACTACCTGTATAGTAATATAAATATTTCATTCCACTGTTGTAATGTTTTTCTCTTTATTTGGGTGACTCCTCTGTGTTCAACCAGAGGGGGGCTCAAGTACCACCAGTGCCAGTATTTGGGAACATCTGCTATAGGGTACATATTATGGGCTGAACAGCGCACAGCAACAGAAATAGCACACGTCGCATACACAGCATAAGCATATACACAGTACAGCAGCTCAGTGGAGCTGCTGGGAATGCAGTTGGAACGCCAGGCCCAGCACAGCAGCCATGTCTTAAGCTACTCAAAGTCTCAGCCAAAAGTCTGTGGGATTGAACTGGGATTTATTTGGCGGTCCCCAGACGGAGTCCCGCTGGGTTGCTGCCGCTGCTCATGCTGCTGCCGCTGCCTGTCAGCCCACAAGCCAAGCCCAGTGTTCAGACTTCATCCCAGGCTTGTCACACTGCCTCCCTCCCGCATCACCCTGTCACTGTGAGCCCAGCCCAGCTAGCGTTGCACACAGACTGACTGCACATGCACTCCCCACACAGTCTCCAGTGTATACCATAAGTTGTAACGCACAAGGAGATTTCCACCACCTCCTCTGTGTGTGTGTGTGTGTGTGTGTGTGTGTGTGTGTGTGTGTGTGTGTGTGTGTGTGTGTGTGTGTGTGTGTGTGTGTGTGTGTGTATACGTACAGATACGGAGGACTGCGACTGCGCCGAGCAACCGTACACAGTAACTGTATTGTGTGTGTGTGTGTGTGTGTGTGACACATGCATGCATGCATGCATGTGTCACACTCACACACACACATACTCTGTGTGTGCATGCGCCCGTGCGTTTGGTCGTGTGTGCTTGTGCCTGTTAGACGTTCTTCTTTCAGGATACATTGTGTGCGTGCGTGCGTGCGTGTGGTGGGGGGTGCTCTGCTGTTAGAACCTTCACAGAAAGACAAACTTCAATACCTGAGGATTTATCTCTTGACTACAAGCGTTTGAAATGTTTTTTAACTGTTCTGCCATCTTTCAGTCTGGCTACCCGCTTGGACATCTGTTCGCGGTGAAGTGGGGAGCCACACAAAGGCATTAATGAATCACGAAACACCGTCCCTCTTTTATACATGCTCCAAATAAATGTGGACTTTTCTGAACGCGGGGAGCCCTTTATGTTGAGTTGAAACGTGATGGGAGATCAGATGAAGCACAAGGATTGGCCAAGCAGGTATATACGGTGGTTTGTTTCTTTCAGGGATGTCACATAACGGAAGCCCCTATACATGCACTGTTGATTTCGTCGACTGATATACTATGACAATTTTTTCCGTCGACTACCTTTTTGGACGAAAACTTCTACTGACGAAAACTAAATGGAAACTAAGTGAAAATAAGCTATATGACGACTAACACTAAATATATTGACAATTTCGTCATCAAATAAAAACTAGACTAATGTGTTAGGAAGTGGAAGAGATCCAGTACAAGTCATTTTACGCTTGGTTGCGTGTGTGTGTGTGTGTGTGTGTGTGTGTGTGTGCATGTGTGTGCACGTGCGCATGTGTGTAAAGAGGCCATCGACGGTGGACAGAGCTCCACCGAGCTCCACAGCTCTAGTGGTGTTGACAGAGATATAGGTGTGAGCTCATCTGGGCCTGCGGGGACTCAGTGTCAGACAGGGTGGACTTCACTACACATTACCTCATCCAGGATGGGATTCTCACAACCCCCACAGCACGCCGGCTATGGGGAGAACTAAAAACACACAAGTCAAACCCATTTATTCTACGTTGAGATCAGGACTGATATTTTCACTTTTACTCCACAAGCTCTCTGCTTGAACTGTTGAAGTTAATACATAATGATGATAATTAAATAATATTTCATGCAGGCCTCAATTATTTTTATTTCTTTATTTATCGTATAGGCCACATTGTGGCCCACTAAATAGTGGCCTTGAATTAGTCTCTTGTTCGCTCTAAATGGTACATGTCGTGGCCTCGAAATAGTATTTAATTCCCTCAAATTATAATCTGCGGGAACTAAATACTATGTTGAGGCCACATTTATTAGTTTAGTAGTTTATTTATTCATTGATTCTGTTAATGGCCACTCTGGAGCTCCGTAGTTGAAAAATAATAATACGTTTGGGAAGGCCTGACATGGACCTTTGTCCACGACGGACAATATAAACATGGCCAATGTGTCTGTCCTCCAAAGTGTTTGTGAATAGCAGTAGCTGACAGGAAATAAACTGGGATCCAAGCTGTTCCCTAGCAACAGTCAATTCCACTGACACGGTACAGTCTGTCGGGTGGAAAGTGTGTCCACTTGTCAGGATTCAAATTCAAAAACGTCAAAAGTAGCTTCCACTTTTGATGCCAGACGCTGTGGTCTATAAGGCATGAAAAGGGCCGGGGGAAAAAACAAACACGAAAAGTGAAAATATATGGAGGTAAGAGCCCGAGAACAATGACATACTGTGATTTAATTTACAGTAATGTCACTTACGTATTACTCCTGTTGATCCATCTGCCTTTCAATCATCATACCTTCTATACCTTTCAATCAGATATGTTGGTGTCATGCATAGGCCTGTCACAATTATCACATAATGCACAATACATACATACACATTTTTTTTTGTTTTCTTTTTTTCCTTTTTTTATGCTCGTCAGAATCGTCCCTGTTCTGAGGCAAACACTTGTATGTTGTTGCTGTCACCCAGTGCATACTCCCTTTGCACCCTTTCTTCCGGGTTGGAAAAGTATGACGGGCGGGGCCTATATGAGACACGCTTTGCGCCATCTTGCATGCACGGTAGTGCCACCCCCGTGCACAAAGCTATTGGACGAAGATCTTTCGCTCGCTCTTGTGTCCAGCCCCAGCTGCAGTACCTATACCTATACGATCGGCCAACAATGCACTTCAGTTGTCCCTCTCGGTTCTGGGGGCTTGAGCTACACTAGTTAGCTCCCATGCTAACGTTAACAGGAAGTCTGTTTTTAGCAGGAAGTGGGCACCTTCCCTAATGGTGATGAAGTGGATGTGGTCCCAGTGGGAGAGCCGCTGTAGAACACGGCGAGGTGTTTGCTGACGCAGCGTTTGGCCAGCTATACAGCCATTCACACTGCTGAAGAACTGAATTAAATGATTTATGTCTAAAACCGGCACGGCTGACAGTTGCCAGAGGCACAGGAAGTAGGAAGTAGCTATGGAACAGACTTTTGTTTCCAATTTCTCCACGTCAGCAGTGAGAAGGTTCCTGGTCATATAAGACATTGGTAAAAAATATATATACAGTATATTTATAGTATAGCCAAGTCATGTTGAATTTTGTCGCTGTCGGGCAGAAACCTCATATCTCCATATTTTAACTACTTGATACTACAGCGGGACACAAAGGCATCAAAAGTAGTAGATCTGCGAGATCGCGACGGAATTCGACATTGTAGATCTGCTACTTTAGCTATATTTGAATTCTGGAAAAGGATATAGTCTATACTGTTTTACACATAATGAGGTTTCCACCCGATCAGAGTCGATTTGCTTAGGTTTCGACAATTGCTATCCATGACATTGCTGTGTCAGGGTGTGGACACATGGGAACATGAAAACACATGACACAATATAATATACGGTAGGAAGTAGCTGTTATAAGACCTTATGAGTCTCTTTTGGGTCTAAGCCAATTGCTGACCCATATCAGATCCATCAGATGTCTGTCTGTCTCCTCTATATAGGGCCTATACAGTATATGCCCTTTGCTGTGTCGCAACCAAGTGACCTGTCATCTGTCTCAATGTAGAGCTCTAGATCTACTAAAGAGAAGTGTGCTGCCTGGCTGCAACCTAACATTTCCGACCCCTGTTGCATTGCAGAAGGTCAGACAGACAGACACATTGACCGCCCTCCAGGCAGTGGTATTTTCGTCGACTAACACTAAGACGGAAAAATCTGCGTCGACTACCTTTTACAAACTAAATAAGTAACTAAGATTAAATGTATTGACATCTTTGTCAACAAATAAAAACTAGACTGCAATGCTAGGGAGGGACGAGTGGAGACCTTGTAGATCGGCTATTTTCAGCGGATGCAACCCAGTGTAAAATCTGCCATTACAGTGCCACAAAGGCCTGCCAAAATATTATTTTAATCACCAAAATCAACTGTAGATTCAGTTGACTAAAACGAAAACCTTTCAGTCAACTGAAATATGACAAAAACTAAATAAAGTTTCATTCAAAAGACTGACTAAAACTAAAACAAAAAATGTGCAGTCAAAATCAACAAGGGCTGCCTGTATAACGTAATATTTCTGACCTCTGTTTTCCTGCAGAAGGTCAGACACAGACAGACAGACACATAATACCGCCCTCCTATGAATACTAAACTAGTATGACTCCCTATGGCAATGCTGTCATTCTCTTGTATCTTGCTGATTAGCAATTACAATCAATGCCTAAATTAGGTTCATGATTACCGTCATCATCATCGGTGATATGAATACAGGCTGTTGACAGAGATCCAAACTATAGTTGGGAGACTCAGGACATCTGGAGGTGACTGAGACCACCCAACAGACATTCTGAATGACGTCAATTAACGGAGTTGGAACAACTGATGTTCAGGAGGAGGAGAAACCCGCATTGGCCCTGCCCTTCATGCCACTCTCCGCCCTCCACGTCAATCTACCTGCCCCCATTTATACCTGCCCAGTACCACCCAGAATCCTCCATGCTTCGCCCGCCTCGCTGCGTCGCACACCAGCCGCCTCCCTACAGGCTTCTCGCAACCCACCCCCACCCCTTCACCTCCATAGCAGCTCCTCTCCCCGCTCCCCCCAAAGGAGCTACTACATCCACCTCGCCAAAAGTGGATCAAACGATTAAAACAAAACTCTCTCCTCTCCTTATCAGGTTCCTGCGGGGGGATATCGTCCATGCGCACCGTAAGACGAACGCCTTATGACGAACGCCACACGACGAGTGCCATTCGACCTCCTCCCCAAAGACTCCAGGGTCGGCGACCCCCCCGGAACCTACACATCCGCATTCATTCATCCCTCCTTCATCCCTCCATTTCTTCACTGTCAATAAATTCCTTAAACCTCCCCAATGGCGTGTTTATTCCTACTAGTGAAGTAGTTATAATCCTCCCCCTTTACAAAACAATGGCTGGAGTCTCACCATGGGAAGTAAGGGGCGCTTTTATCATCGTACATCATCATGTGGTAGCATGTCTATTTGCTTCAGCCCCTGCCTCTCTCAGTGTTGTTTTCGTCGACTAAAACTATTTTTTCCACTGACTAAAACTAAATAAAAACAAATCTATGATGACTAAAACTATGACTAAATATATTGACAATTTCGTCAACAAATAAAAACTAGACTAAAATGTTAAGGAGGGACTAGCGGACAAGAGATCCAGTTTTATGCCAGGTTGCATGCTGAAAATAGCAGATCTACAAGCTCACAACTCTTCACACTGCGGTTGTATTTTCAGCACTTTGGTTGTATTTTCAGCATGCAACCAAAGTGTTGCATCCACGGCATCAAGGCCTGTCAAAACACATCTTAGTCGACTAAATCAACTGTAGATTTAAGTCGACTAAAATCTCATGATATTTAGTCAACTAAAACTAGACTAACACTAGAACATTCCAGGTGACTAAAATTTGACTGAAACTAAATGAAAATTAGTCAAAAGATTAAAACTAAAAACCAACACTGCATGCACCCTCTGCATGTCCCTGTTCACATGGCTCCACATAGAGGCCATGTGTGTGTGTTTTCCTCTCCCTCATGGTTGAGTCATCTATAGCTGTTCCTGGGAGAAGTGGAACGTGTTTCCTCTCCCTCATGGTTGAGTCATCTAGCTGTTCCTGGGAGAAGTGGAACGTGTTTCCTCTCCCTCATGGTTGAGTCATCTAGCTGTTCCTGGGAGAAGTGGAACGTGTTTCCTCTCCCTCACGGTTGAGTCATCTAGCTGTTCCTGGGAGAAGTGGAACGTGTTTCCTCTCCCTCACGGTTGAGTCATCTAGCTGTTCCTGGGAGAAGTGGAACGTGTTTCCTCTCCCTCACGGTTGAGTCATCTAGCTGTTCCTGGGAGAAGTGGAACGTGTTTCCTCTCCCTCACGGTTGAGTCATCTAGCTGTTCCTGGGAGAAGTGGAACGTGTTTCCTCTCCCTCATGGTTGAGTCATCTAGCTGTTCCTGGGAGAAGTGGAACGTGTTTCCTCTCCCTCACGGTTGAGTCATCTAGCTGTTCCTGGGAGAAGTGGAACGTGTTTCCTCTCCCTCACGGTTGAGTCATCTAGCTGTTCCTGGGAGAAGTGGAACGGACATCGCAGAGAGCACCTGCAATTGTGCTGAATGAGAAATCAATACCCTTGTTCTATATTAATTACCTGCTCTCTATACGCAGCCAGTCAGTGGAGGGAGAGATGATGTGTGGAGTTGGCCACGCATGGCATGTGTGCACATGTGCGCGCGCGCGTGTGGTCACAGAGTGTGTGTGTGCGTGTGCGTTCGTGCGTGTGTGTGCAGCCTGTGTCTGCCAATGTGTGCATGTCTGAATCCATGTGTCTAACAACATTAGTGTATTTGCATACCGTGTGTGTGTGTGTGTGTGTGTGTGCGTGCGTGTGTCTGTGTAAACCTTCCATCATAAATATGCACTTCATTTTTGTGTGTGTGTGTGTGTGTGTGTGTGTGTGTGTGTGTGTGTGTGTGTGTGTGTGTGTGTGTGTGTGTGTGTGTGTGTGTGTGTGTGTGTGTGTGTGTGTGTGTGTGTGTGTGTGTGTGTGTGTGTGTGCGTGCGTGCGTGCGTGCGTGTGTGTGTGTCCTAAACACCACAGTCATTATCAGCAGATCAATAAACACAGCCAACGGATGGCTGACCTGTCGGTTGTTTCACACGCTTCTTTCTGTTCCCTCTTGGCCGTGTTGTGCGTGTTCTAGACTGATGTGTTGGAATTAAAAAAAAACAGCTCATCCCTCAGGGACGGACGCTCCGATCATTATTCCCATCCGGGGCGATAGATGATGTTGTGATGACCACTCTAGGCTGTGGCATGATATGGAGCACCGAAGTCTGACGTAATTTACGTATCTATATAGCTACATGGATCATGTTTTGTTTTTTCTTCTCCCATTGATTGGACTCCCATAGAGTGTTGTAGTGTTGAATATTGCGGCATGTAAGGCATGCAAACTATGATTACCCCGGCGGTTTGACTCATATGGATATGAAGAATCAACTGGGGTACTGTTTTATATTTTCATAGCAGATCTACAATAGCACAGAGTGCCGCGCTATGAGCTTGTAGAGGTGTAGGTGCAGGGGGCGGGCATACACATCGGTGAACCAATAGGATCCACTGGCTGTTTTTGCCGATTTCTGGCCTCTAGACCAGAAATCACACAGGCTGGGGCAGGCTACACTTCCCTATCACTGCAAAAGAGGAGTTAACGGGCAATTACGGGAACTGTAATATACGGTAATATACAGATGTGATGGTACAATTCGGGAGTTTACGGGAGTTTGTTGGAAAGATTAACGGGAGTTTTCTGTAATATACACATCCATATTCCAAGATTTTTGCGCAGTGCTATTTAAAAGCATCATCAGTCCATCCATCACCTGGCTTTAAAGTTCAGTATGCAGGATATTATTATACTATCCTAAATTATAAAGATTGTCAGTCTTTCTCCTCAGTTGATCTGAGGACCGATCAATCTGAGATGTGCATGTGTGTATTGACCACTGGCATGTGCAGGAGAGCATTCTTGAATTTTAACCTGTTAATTAGGGTCATAGAGATGTGTAGCCGAGGTCCCCGCAGGCTATGGGACCCCGTTTCAGGCTATGGATCCCCGTTTCAATGCGCCAGACCTCTGGGGTGGAGCACAACACCTATAACATCAGACATCAAGCCGTGCTCCTTACACTGAGTTGGCGTTGCCCGGGAGTCGAAAGGCGAGTGCTCTACCCGGACGGTGTGTAGAAATGTCGGTAAGGACAACTAAATGTAACAGCTCCTATAATTAGTAGCCATAAATTGGTAACACCTGTGAAGGAAGTAGCATTACACAACTGCTGAGTGCTGTGAAGGGTCTATTATACCGTGTTGTCGGTACAAAGTAAACTGCCATGGCGGTTTAAGCGAACTCCGTGGTGACGAGAGTGAATCAGGGCAGCTTGCCGGGAGACGTTAACCGCGCGCAGACATTCATCTCTGTCATCACAGCACACGGCACGCACCAGTTGATTCACACCGTTCAGCAACGTAGCCACGCCGCTTCAGCCCGTTAAACCCTTGTCTATCCTTGTTTGGTTCTTCTCTTAAACTTTAGCTCCGCTTTCTGTTTTGATGTCTGACAGATTGAATAGCAGCACCCTCCTAAACGCTCCGTATTGAGAGCATTACAAACAAACATTGCAAATCAATTCTCTTTCTGCAGATGAATTCCCTTCTCTTCCTGTCGAGGATGTTTTGGTTCATAATGAATGGACCACTGAATGGCTGGCTGACTAAACTGACACGAGCTCTCTCTGTTTTTGTCTGACTAATAATGACAGCAATTCCAAGGAGGCTGTGGAGGAACTTTGCCGTTGTTAAGATATATCGTCGACATTCTGTTGTAAATAGCGAGTAATTTTGTGATTGTTTTGTTATTGACCTTAGTTTATTTTGAGGCGTGTAATGCATTAGAGGTCGCTCATGCAGGCGAGTGTTTTGTTAGTTTTTTGCACTGCAAAAGGTATCCAGGAAGATGGAATCACTCTTTAAAGATGAAGTGAAATAAACAATGTTTTTCACCCCTATGTTACACCACCTGTGGAAGCCAAACCACAGAAATAACATTTCATATTGTTTTTCATAATTAATGAGTATTCAGTAAAATGGTACTAAATGTTTGAAGATGATAATTGCTAAATGCATTGTGAATTTCATTATACTAAGTATTGCCTATAAAGGATTTTTGCTTTGAGAGAACATTTTGTACCTTTGATAATTATTGTGCATTGAAAAACACGTAGCTTATATTGGTGATTAGAGAGCTGCTTTGTTCAGTTTGACAGAGTTTAGATGCACACAGTTTTCTTACTGTCGTAATCATCTCACACCTTTGTAAACTTGTGGAACTTATTTTTTTATGAGAAATAAACCGTGATTTAAGCAATAAGCCACGAGAGGTCTCAGGTTACCGGGTATTTTACAATGGCTGGGGGCGTAGGCGTAGCCATTGTAAAATACCTGATAAGCTGGGGCCTCGAGTGGCTTATTGCTTTTCTAAAACAGTTACAAACATATAGCAATATTAACCTAATAAAACTATTACATTCACAAAAGTAGCTACGCTTTGCGCCACCAGAGCGAGCCACACACTTCCTTGTTTTGCTCGGCAAGTAGCCTATGTGACGGGAGAATAGCGCTTGATGTCTTTACGGGGCTGCCTGGAGCCACACATTCACAGTCGTATGAGCCGGGCGGTGCTTAGACGCCCGCACGGCATGTGTTTGTAAATCAATCAAGCGCACCCCTTCCCCAGTACAGCTACAGAGATGTGGAATCAGCTGCAAATTATATAAAGTGATTGAAGGTGTGGGTTATCGGTGAAATTGACCGTAACCAGCCAATCAGAATCAAGTATTGGGACTACCCGTTTTAGAAGTACATTTTTACAACCGTCTGGAGTGAATCATTTTAGCATAAGAAGAGATTTGTTTTGAGGAAATACTACAGTGAGTGAACAATCAAGGTCACCTTCACACCTAATACTTCGGTAGACTCTATGCGATTGGGCGGAGAAGTTGTGATTCTTGCATATTTAATTTGCTGCGGTTTGCCTTCACACTGCGCGTCAACCACAGCAATTGGAAACGCAGCAGGGAACTTCATCAATGTGTTCAATTCATAAACTATAGTCTACATAGTGAAATCTATGGTGTTACAATTATACTCATAATGTGCATGTGTCGTGCCATCGGGGACTGGACCTCTCTCTCTCTTTCTCTCTCTCTCTCTCTCTCTCTCTATCTCTCTCTCCCTCCGCACGCACTGTTCCTTTGGGCATAGAGGCACAGCAAAGTCCCTACTCCCCACACAGTGACAGTACTGTAGGCTACACTGCAGTGTTTTTATGTGTTTCCTTAAGCAATTGATTAATGTACTCATCCTCATTTCGACCAGGGCTTCGGTCTCCTCATTCGACTAAAGACTAAGACATTTTCTCTGTGCTGCTGGGCTACTGCGACAAGGACAAAAGTAGAAATGAGTACACACACACACACACACACACACGTCTCACCATGAAGCTCATAGTCATGTAAATGAACACACCGTAGCAGCTAGGCCTTGGAGAGAGCTCTGCTCTTGAACATAATGGGATGACAGGAAAAGCAGGACAAGTGTCTGAGTCAGAGCTGTCCTGTCCCTCAGCCAACAGGATAAAGGAGCTGACCATCTGCACAAGAACATTTGAATGGAAACTGCTGCAAGGCAGTTTTGTCATTTTACTTTTTCTTTTTACTAAGGAGTGTGGGCAGTTCTTTGGCTCTGCCTTCCCTGAGACAAAGCATAAAATCGGATTGGGATTTGATCCGAAACGTAAAAAGTCACCCATGTACAGTACGTACATTAACGTAGGCCTACTGTTTTGTCTATGTATATGCAGCCTGAAAATAGTATATATGTACGGAATTGCAATTCCATAGATAAATGACTAAAAGACCCAAAAGTAGTGTTTGACATGACTTTCACAAACAGTGCAATATCACTGTGGCTGGTTCGGGCTGGGTGAGTTCGGGTTTTATATTATTTACTATTCTGTGCCTATCGGATTATAACTCGACAGACGATTTGCACTATATTGCACCATACAGATACATCAGCTTTTAGACTTGGCCTGTGTCTCATAGGAGGGCTGTGGACACACGTCTACCAGTGACATCATCCTTAGGCATTTTTTTCGTTTTTGTTTAACGCATGTTTTAATGTTTTTATTTAATTTGTACTAACACGAGAACATGGCTTCCATTATAGCATGCTGACTTTCCGTGAATAGAAAGCCTGCTGTTTCTAATTAGCTTGAATTCTCCATGGGTGACGCATTTCTGAAGTGTCCACAGCCCTCCTCTGAGAAACAGAGTGAGTATACAGAAATGTTGACACATTGCAATGAGCATTAGAGCAGGGTTTCTCAAAGTGGGTTCCAGGAATTACATTCCTGTAATTGCTGGAATTATAATCAGAAAACTAAAGGTATTCAACGAGATAGCATGCGTGCCAGACGAGTAGGTTACACAGGCTGAAAGGCATGCATTTGCATTCCAATGGGTGATTGAGGGTCGCGCTCTACGGCCAATCCGCTGCCCACTAATAATTCTCAGTTTTAAAATGGATTTGGGCCTCGCCTTATTGTAGATATGCCACTGTGCCGTGACACCCTAGGGTGCTGTGACACAAGTCCAGGGGTGCCTCAGAATACTTTGATAATTTTGGAAGTCATCAATATCACTTCACTTCAGTGTCCTCGAGACACAATATGACATCAATGAAATGTAAGGTTCTCAAGTTTCCTCGAGACACAATATGACATAAATGAAATGTAAGGTTCTCAAGTTTCCTTGAGACACAATATGACATGAAATGTAAGGTTCTATAAAGTAACAATGTCATTCAGAAAACGTTATTTACAGCGGTGATCTGAGACAAAAAAACAAGTTTGAGAACCACTGCATTTGAGGACACGGTACGGCAAGTTTTAGATTTTCTGTTTTACACACCATTATACTGTTCTTATTTTTTATCAAAAAACCCAATTACTGAATGTCAAGTCTCCAGGTTTTCTCCAGAATTAACTTTTATGACACTATGGCACATACGGAGTCCACTAGTACTAGTGGTTGTCAAATGTTTTATTTGCAAGGACCCCTGTAACTCTTGATTGTTCAAATGGACCCAAAAGGGTCCATTTGGTTTCATTTGAACACTCTCAGAGTTACAGACCTGATATTCAGGGCTATCTATGTGTTTCTGGTAATATTATTGTCCGCTCATTTTGTGTGTCCGTGGCAAAAAAGACATGTTGACCACAAGCCAACATGGCGACGACCCCTGCAAATAAGTGTGTAAAAAAAAGTACAAAGTGAGGCATGAATGACAAAAAAATACTCGATTAAACTAACTATCACATTACCTCAACGAAAATAACATCCTATCACCCCATCAATCTGGATTCAGATCTAATTACTCCACAACCACTGCCTTACTAAAACTTACAAATGATATTACATCAGCATCTGCCATCAAAAAATTAACTGGAGCAATTTTCATTGACCTTTCGAAGGCTTTCGATTTGGTTGACCATTACCTCCTCTTAGATAAATTATATTCTGTTGGTCTATCTCGCAATGCTCTCTTATGGTTTAATTCATATCTGCATAATCAAAAGCAACGTGTCGTCATACAAGGATGTAAATCTGATTTGTCAGTTCAGGAACAAGGCGTGCCTCAAGGCTCTTCCCTATGTCCACTTGTATTTACTATATTTATCAATGACCTCCCCTCAATATGCTCCACATGCAATGTTCAACTCTATGCTGATGATACAGTTCTATACACCTCCAAATCTACTTTACCAGAAATAGAATTAGCTTTACAATCAGATTTCACCACTCTACAAAACTGGCTAGCAGCCAATAAACTTCAACTCAACAAAACTAAATCCTTCACAATGATCTTTGGCACACGTCAAAATATTAAATCACTAAATAACCTCTATAACCAGCTTGGATGATACTCCTCTGCAAAGAGTTGAACACACCAAATATTTGGGCATGTGGCTGGATACTGAACTTTCGTTTAAATGTCACATTGATCATATTGTAAGAAAAGTTAACTTTAGTATTGGTGTTCTTTATCGCTCTAGAAACTGTTTTACATTCTCAGTCAGGAAAAGACTAGTCATACAGCTTATTTTACAGATACTCGATTATGCAGATGTTGAGTATCTAACCGCATCTAAAACAAACCTGAATACTCTCAACATTGTATATAACAAACTGTGCAGATTCATCTTAGGTTGCCCTTTTACAACTCACCATTGTATCATGTATGAAAATCTTCAGTTGCCATCTCTTACTGTAAGAAGACAGTGTCACTGAATTCAGTTTATTTTCAAATGTATACACCTCAATTATCCTCAGTATCTCAAACAGTTTCTAGAACCACCCACCACCAATTACCAACTGAGGCATTCCATTCAACCTTATTTTTCTGTTCCCATAGTCTCCAATACATTAGGTAAGAATGCATTTATGTTTAAAGGTATATTCAGTGATTTCACTCAAAAAACCTTAGGTTTCGTTTTTGGCTGTGGGACCCAGCCTTTCGTCCAATCAGGATAGAGAGTCAAAAACGAAACCTAAGGTTTGTTGACCCCCAGGGGTTAACTGGGGACAGGGAGGAACTCCTTATATGGCCAGCACACTCTATAGTAGGGAGGATTATCACAACAAAACAAAAAAATAAGTGATATTTGAATTAAGTGAAATCACTGAATCACCTTTAAAGCTCCCTCTGACTGGAACAACTTACCAACCAATATTCGAACCATTTCATCTTTCAACATGTTCAAAAGTGCGCTGTCTTCTTACCTTACGACCTCCTGCACATGCGCATGAGGCCATGATGACTATTGCTCAACTTATTTATTCAATTTATTTATACACTATTATATTATATACCTCACTTAGCGTATTTATAGTTACTCGCAATGAATATATAAACAGTGTATATGTGTTTCACGTGGATACGTATGCTCTGGATATGTACATATGTGTTTAATCAACTGTACTCTAATGCTGACCAACGGAAGTGACAGTCATATCTGACAGAACAAATTATCCATCTCTTTGCTATTATACTTGCTTATTGTAATACCCTGTTTTTTGTGTTTTGTATTTTGTGTTTGTTTGTTTTGTTTTGTGTTTTAGTTTTTTTTTCTTCTCTTTTCTCCCTTTTGTGTATTGTATTGTATTGATTGTAGTTAGGACCCTCTCGTAAACGAGATACTGTATCTCAATGGGGTATTCCTAAATAAAGAATGTCAAACAAAAGCACCAACAAACTACAGCACTTGAGTAAATGTACTTGGTTACTTTCCTTTCCCAAAAAGAGTGGCAGCACAAACTGATAGCCAAAGTGCCGATTATTTATAGGACGCAGAGTGAGAAACCTTGGTTTGGGCAGATGCAACTGCCTTCTTCACTTCTACTTTCCTCTCCCACTTTTCCTTTGTGCGTGAGAAGGCCAGACTTTCATGGCACTCAGAGGAGAGTACCTGACAAGTCACTGCCATAAAAAGCCACCATGCTATTATTTAACATTTCCAGCACACGCACGCACACACACACACATGCACACACACACACACACACTGTCCTCTGCCTAAATCAGATTCCCGTGAATATTTCATGCAACATAAACGTAGGGAAGCGACGGCATATCATTAAAATTAATGTCGTATTTGTGTCTGCCGCATCCCACCAACGCAAAATGATCATAATGGGAATGTGAGAGAGAGCCTGCATATCTAGACGGGAGAGAGAGAGAGAGAGAGAGAGCATAGACAGAGGAGAGAGAGACTTGGATGCTAATGTTCTTGGAGGAATGTTTTATAGGTCTGTTGTCCAAGCCCCCAGTAAGGCTATATCCAACGTTGCAGCTGCCACTGTCACTATCTACTGGCGAAAGGTTGAACTGCAGCACGTTCACGGAGGTGGACAGACGTTCAGTGACGTCATGTGCGTAACGTGCGTCAACCCAGGACCTCAAATTTGAGGCCATTGAGTTATAATTGTACTTCCGGCAGTCTTCCGGGTGCTTCAAAACGCCACTGATTAACCTCCATCAAAATGAATAGCGCGGGGGGGGGGGGGGGGGGGGGGGGGGGGGGGGTCTAACGCTCCGGTCTCTATCCTTCTATGCTGTTGTCCCTTTAGAGACGGAGGTATGGGGGTTCTGCTATGAAGTCTGCACCACCTGTCTCTGTCACACATACAACTCTTGAAGTTAGTCTTTGTCATTCTCTCTCTCTCTCTCTCTCTCTCTTTAATGATGATGATTGATAATATATATCTTATTTCATCATTATTAGTATACTAATGACTGTATAGTATACAGTATCTGACTGTGGCATGTTTAAACAGTCAGTGTTGATGCATCATCCCATTTATCCTCACTGTCTTAATCCGTCCACGCGGTCCCATGTCTCCCATACAGACATGAGGACATGTCTGTACACACGTACATCACCCTGCTAATTGTCTGCTCTCCTCAGAGGGAGCCCGGGGTGCATGACGTGCCTCCGTCCCGTTAGAGGGGGAGGCATGTCGGGTGATGACAGCCATATGGTTCCGTTATTAGGGAGCCGGCGCTGGGCGAGCGGCTCATTAAGCACCGACCCAACACTATTTCGTCACCGCGGCTAACAGGACTGTCTGTCTCCCTCCATGGATTAACCCTGTCTTCTAAATCCTAACGGCTGTGGCTCAGGAGGTAGAGCAGGTCGTCCAATGATCCATGCGGTCGGCGGTTCGAATCCTGGCTCCTCCTGTCCACATGTCGAAGTGTCCTTGGGCAAGACACTGAACCCTACATTGCCTCCAATGAGTTGGTCGGTGTGAGCTCGCCACCATTGATGTAGGAAGTGAGGACGCTGGTGTCGACTGTTCGCCGCTTCACCTCCCAATGTATGAATGAATGAACCATTGTAAAGCTCTTTGAGCATTTGGAAAAGCGCTATAAAAATGCAATTCATTATTATTATTCTAACAGTATTATATTATTCATGGTGATGTATACCAACAATGCCACATCATGCAGAGCACTAAATCACCTCCAATGTACTAACAGTCCGACACTACTTTGAGTCTTAACCGGCCATGCATGTGTCTTAACCGGCCACACATGTGTCGACTTAACCGGCGCATGTGTCTTAACCGGCCATGCATGTGTCGACTTAAACGGCCACGCATGTGTCTTAACCGGCCATGAATGTATCTTAACCGGCCACGCATGTGTCTTAACCGGCCACGGATGTATCGTACGTCTGACTAACGTCTGCCCCCCGGTACCAACCCCACTGGCACAGAATTATAACACAGTCTATAGATTTTATAGATTAGCCTCATGCTAATTGAATGACTTTTACTGATTTGGCTGCTCGCAAATACTTCCCTGGACCTTCAGTGAAATACTGGTTGAGCAAGTCCCCAAGTGCTAATGTTCAGCTTTGCCATCTGCCCCACTAGCTGCTGCTCTATACCCGTCTGTCCTCTCTATGCCAACTCGCTGGGTAATTCAATTCAAATCACTTGGTGGGACACATACAGTGACTGTAATGCTTCATTTAACACTCTACAATGGTGTGGTCCCAATGCGGCACTTAGCAGACACCAGAGCGACTTCAAACAATCAGTCAAAACAATATACTATCTATATACTAGGGTAGGTACCCTCAAAAAACATGCAGTAATCCTGGTCTCTCAACTACCTCCCCCTGGCCAGCCGGGGCGCCTGATGGAGGGGAAAGGAACTGGTCGGAATAACGTGTTCCTTCGACGCGCTACGTCCGAGCGGGGAAACTCTCCCCTGTCAGGTGACAAGAAGCAGCTTGGACTCCTCATGCATAGAAGGTGGCATGAGGTCAGACCGCTGCCCCCCCAGGTTGGCAGAGGAAGTGTATTGCCCAGGATTACATTAGATAATTGACACTGGGTGAAAAAATGGGTTACAAAATCGTGAAAAAACAAAACAAAAAAACAATATACTATCAAAGTAACAATCTGTACTTTGAAACTATAGGACACCAGGTAAACAATGAACCAAGCATCTGTTAAATAACATCTATTACATTCTTAACATTGTGGTCAAGAAAACAGGCGCAAGTAAGAAAATCATTTAAATATCCATTTAAATACGCATTTAAATGCACATTTAAATGTACAATCGACCATGGTTTGGGAGAAGAGTCTATTAAGTGTGGAACGTTGTCCCAGGTCTTTTTAGACAAGATTCAAGGCAGCTTTCCTATGATAGTCGATCTGACTGAGCGAGAGAGGTTAAAATGTTGGATCAGATCTTGAATGCATGGGGGTGCCGTGTCTTTGGGGTGCTTTGTAGGCCAACATCAGTGTTTTGTACTCTGTACGGACAGCAACCGGGAGCCAATGGACGGAGCAGAAAAGGGGGGAAAAGTGTGTTGTTATGGTGGTGAAAAGCCATTTCATTTAGTTTTGTGAGAGGTGCAAATAAACAAGGAGTGGTTTACACATACCATAATGCCTTGCGGCTCTACATTGTTGTTATGCTATACTGATAGTACTGTCCATAGCTGAACCCATTCTCTTTACCAAATGCTGTTGCAAAGCATTATGGGGGTTTTACAACTACAAGGAAAAACAAAAACAAATCAGACACCGTGCACGTTTTCGCCATATTCTAAACCAGCTTTGCCTGAAATAAAAACACTGACCTAGACAATGCTATAGTAACTTGTCTCGTTCTGTTTTGGAAAGCAACTCTGGGATGTGTGAGATATTGACAATGAAAATAGTCTCCTATCATTAGCAGCCTTAAAAAGAATATAGTTTCTCAGTTTGAATATGGGTTACTGAAGTTTTGTTTTCCTTTTTTTCCGATTCACTGCTTTGTGTTGTCATGACCACTGGTTTTCCTGTCCATATAGCGATGGGCTTCTATTAAATGTGATGCGCTGTTTTGAAGTTCGTTCGTTAGCTGGAATGTGCCTGCCTCACCTGTGCTGGCAGCTGAGGTAATTAAGGCCTAGCTAGCCGGAGCTTCAGCTGGAGAGCAGATGCCAGCAGAGGTACATTGATCTCTCGCTCTAACCAAGATGACTGTTTTGTAATTTATCCTTTCAGCTTGAGAAAATATGCTTGTTTACTTCGTTTTTGCTCAGGGTTTCTGGTGGTAAGCCATATGTGCATTTTAGGTTATTGCTTGGCTCAAAGTGTATCCAAGTGAGCATCCCTTTCTCACAATAATATCTGACAGTTTTACCTCTAAATAATGTGATTTGTGTCATTTTCCATGTGTTGAAATATACTGTAGCTGTAATTCAACTGTTCAGACCTGAGCTACAGATAAGGTTCAATGAAGCAGTGGTTTTCCCCAACATCAGCCAGCACAGTAGTACTCATGAGAACCATGTTTCTTATGACATTTGGACAGCTAGAATAGGAAAGGTTAGACAGAGTGTGGCAGTTAACCGTGCCACTGACACTGATTTGACCTCTGACTTATTGTTTATGTTGCAGAGAAAGACATTTGTTGGGCTTTATACTGTATATATATGTATTTGATTCTTGATTCAATTTGATTGATAATTGGTTGACTCCATTGTAGGGAGCAACTATCAGCTGTGGGGTGTGGGGAACATACCAACAGTATGAGGGTTTGTTTAGAGTACTCTGATTTATCATTGTGTATATTATGTAGATAATGGGTTGAATATTATGTAACACTTACGTGTACGTGAAATGTGATGTCTCTGGACATTGAAAAGTAACTGGGGTAATTGTGGAATCAATTTAGGGTTGGTATGGTCCATGGGAGGGGCTTAGCCTATATAAGTAGGGAGACTTCCCACTGCCGATCAGTCAAAGCAGGACTGCAGAGGTGTGAGGATCTAGGCCCAATCTGCCCAGTTGCTGTGTAAATACCTTCGTTCTTCAATTTTGATGGTATGTGAAAAGGTGAACCGACTTCTCTGCATCCAAGTTGTCTGTCTGACAGTTTTCTACAGTTTGTGGCTGTTCTTCCTACGTGTGCCTTTTATTTTTGGCAAACACTACCCACACTATAGGGCAAAGTGTGACACAGAGCAAGTAGGTGAACGATACTGCATGGAAAAGGGGTATTTGGAGCCCAATATGTCACAAATGTAGCTGTGCCTATAGAATCATGCAGTCTCGGAAGAATGTTTACTATTCTTATATCAAAAGTCCCTAAAAAGCCAATTTTAATTACTTCTTGTGAACGAAAACATGCTGTGAGATGACCGTTTCATGAATATGAATTAATTTGGATTTAATTCACCTATTTGATCCCCATACTGTAGCTGCACGTTCATTCAAACACACCTGCTTTTAATTACAGAGCTCTGTTTTGAATCGCATTCAAGATGACATCCAGGCAGTGCATTTACTGTCTGGCTACTACTCATTCTCTGTTAGAAATAAGCCAAAGCCACATATAGTAGCAAGCATGCATATAGCTGGCCATATCTCTCTCATGTGTAAACAAACAGTAGCTTGGTGCAGTGATTGAGATTCTAACGTCCCATAGCCTGAAGGGATGGGACGCGCTGATTGGCTCAGAAACATACAAGCTGAAACTTGAAAATAAAATGAACGGTAAAGCCAGGAATTTCTGTTTGGAACCGGCAATTAGTTTTGCATGCATTTTGTTTCTTCTTTTTTTTTTGCATTGGTTTCGTACCCAGGCTACTCCTATCACAGTTAAACTGATGACACTCAACAGTTGGTGTCCCTCCCCCTTATCCCGGCCTGCCATCCAAATTGAAGAGTGCATCGAAGCCGACATAGAGTGAATGTCATCTCCACCTCAAGCTTCTCTTCCTAAGTAAGTCCTGCTCCATGCAGTATCTCACTGTTTCTCACGTGACTTCTGTTCCAATTGTCCAGAGCCTGGGTGTTGGGTTCTGTACAGTCCGCTTCATAACAGTCCGCTTCATAACATTTGAAATAATTTATAAGACGAAAAACAAAACAAATAGTGTTGTCTCCTGACTTTCTTTTCTTCTTTCTAATGATTTGATCGGCCCAAAACATTGTGTTCATTGTCATGATTTGTCACGATCCGAGTTGGCTTTGTCCGCGGCATAACCGTCTTTAAATAAATTAAATAAGAAGTGCCGATGGGAGAATGCATTGGGTTTTCATTTCCTGGGCCACTCGTTTTTCTGAAAGGGGGAGGGACTGTGGCGCTCTATACACTGAACTATAAGGCAACCAAGGCATGGCGCACCCCCATATCCAACCTTCAAACCCCTCCCATGCACTTATAGATCAGCTAACAATAATTCTGTCTGAACCTTCCCTAAAGCACCCAGCAACGCTCCACATGTCCTGCTCCCTCCTGGCCCCCAAAATGTATAGAACAAACTTGCCATTGCAGTCAGAACTGCAGACTCACTCTCAATGTTCTGCCATGATCTCAAGACTCACCTCGATCTTCAGGCTCTGCCTCTACCTCACCCTCTTGCACTTCACTCCTCCCTGTGGCTGTACATGTCCCCTCTTGCCACCTTATCTTTCAATTGCTATTGACCACGAAATGACTGTAGGCCTAAATAACTGCCGAAATATTATAATTGTAAATTGACATAAGATTCAACGTGTTTCTTTATGTCTGCTTCAGTAAGTTTCAAGATCAGGATTTAAAAAAAGTTATGCATAGACTTCAACTAATGTTTTATTGCCAGTAAGACAAAATGTGGGAAACTATCACTGTGTTGTAGGAAGCTGTACTTACCTAGTCTAACATAAATTGTGTCAACCTCACTAATTATGATTATGGGTATTGTTCCATATTTCAATGCATCTGGGTTAAGTGCAGGGGCACCGCCTCACAGGAAAGAAATGAGACCTTTTAATCATTGCTATTCACTCCCTCAGTGCCGTAGACCCACTTTGATCTATAGAGCATAGGAGTGGCCATGGTTTTCTGGACCCTCTGAACAATCTGGCATTCATTTTTACCATAGGGATTTACACAAAATATTTCTATAAATTATTTTAATCCTAGAATCAAGCCATCCAGGATCCCGATGAATCACGACCATAAAACCTTTGATTCTGTGAAGAAAGAAAAATGAAAAGCATGAAATAAAGGGTATTAATATTACATTTATAGTATATCATAAATTATCCAAACTTCAGGATCCTGTATGGCTTGATTCTTGATATAAATCATTTTGTAAATCTCTATGGGAAAAATGAATGGCAGATTTTTCACTGGGTCCAGAAAACTGCACACACTGCTTTGCTCTGTAGTGGAACGTCTTTGCCGTTTGCACGCGCACACACACACACACACACACACACACACACACACACACACACACAATTAAGTTAAATGAACGTCCTCAGCCAAGTACTTTATTCTGTCTGGTACAGAAGGAAAAACATCTACATCAGTCTTTCATATAGTTTACAAGTTCTTAACTAAGGTTTGTATAATCAGGATCTCTCTCTCTCTCTCTCTCTCTCTCTCTCTCTCACTAAGTGTTAAAACATATTGAAACACTATAATTAATCTGTATGCATGAATGTAATCTCTAATTGATTGAACTCTTACATAAACACTGTGCGCCACGGATAAACACATATTGTTGTTTTTTAAGGCTATAAATGTCTTGTAGAAGTTGTTATAATATACTTGCACCAACTGCAGTCAAAAGTTCTATATTCGGAGGATGCAGCTCCAAATCCACAAGGTGTATTTTCTTGCATAGATACGAATAAGACCACCAAATGCAACATTGTTGTACAAAATTCTATTAGAAATTCTGGTGCATGAGACCCAGTTTCACACAAAAGAGGGATGTTTACCGTGCCGAGTTCTAACCAAGATTATAGCAGTATACTCCAGGAACTGAATCAAACGCGGCCTGTGAGAAAACAAGGCGTCTCCTCCCCTGCATAATTTACACGTGCATTTCCATAATTCTCTCTTATGCTAACTTAGAAATATGAGACATCTGGTGCCCTGCCAACTCCGAGAAGACAGATTCATCAACAATTTGAATGAGGGGGCATGTCAATGCCACCTAGCACCTAGCAACCTCATTTTCCTCTGCGGTTTTCTTCTCTGATATATATATATGCATTACTTTGCTTTCCATTATTTATTTTTAATTTAATTTATTTTCTCCCTCATTATGTGCATATACATGCATAGTGTATTACCTAATTGCGTCACTGAACAGTGAACATAACTCCTCACAGTAGGCCCACAGGGGATCTTCAACAGTGGATCCCCTAGAGGTCCTCAGAGTTACTACATTGGGGCCGCAAAATATTTGCGCGATATAAACTTAATTACTACCTATACCTTTAAGTGCCCATCGCAGTCGGCCACCGGCCTACTTGGGAACGATGCAACTTGGGAACCTAATGATATGCGTTGTCATAGCACCCGTTTGAACTGTCAGCCGGTATGTCCCACATGGAGATCTGTGTATGTGTGTGAAGACTGCAAACTGAAAAATGTACTTGACAATCCATTCGGCCCACTGGCAGAGCCTGATTGGTTGAGCCTCAATTGGCTGAGGCAGAGTTTGGAAATTGCACAGGTGAAAGGAGTTGGCCTCATTAGGCCCACTGGTAGAGCCTGGCCCAGGTGAAATGAGTTGGCCTCATTAGGCCCTCTGGCAGAGCCTGACCAGAGCCTTTTGTGGTGGTTCTGGAGAACCGTGACACCTGGCACTGCACTCCCTGTGGGTTTTTTTCCCATAATTTATTAATCACTTGAACCCTGGTATCACAATTCTGGGGGGTCCTTGGATTGATATGGCAATCTTGAATCCAACACTGATGGATGAAGCAAGTGGTATGAAGCTATCTATGACATCTATGAGTGAAAACATTTAGGGCTCCATTTTCGTCAACGCTAAACCCCTTCTTTGCCTTTTTTACTATTTTTGTTTTACTATTTTGAAAAACTAGCCAATCTACATTGACACGTTGTGAGCTTGTAGACTGGTCATTGTCTCCACCAGGCCGAAGGCATGTGGGGAGAGTATGTTTTGCACTCCGTCCGTCCGTGTGTCCGTCCGTGTGTCCGTGAACAGCTAATCTCGGCCACCATTAACCCGGTCGATGCCATATTTTGCACACACACTCCCTGGATGCCAACCATGAACCTCTGCCCCAAACTTTCCAGAACGGCCTGTTATAGCGCCACCAGGAGGCCGCTTTGTGCAAAACAAGTTTTTCAATGCCATATTTTGCACACACACTCCCTGGATGCCAACCATGAACCTCTGCCCCAAACTTTCCAGAACGGCCTGTTATAGCGCCACCAGGAGGCCGCTTTGTGCAAAACAAGTTTTTGCACAGTACACCTACAGATTTTGTCCAAACATCACGCAAATTGGTACACAGTCTCTCTAGAGCCATTCAACGAAACGGGTCTTTCACATTTATCAGACTCCATCCTGATTGGTTAAGATTGGCTTCCAAAGTTCACAGGAGTGCTCAGTTTCAAACAAAATGCTGCAAATCATGAACACATCGCGTGATTTCCGTGAAATTGTGCACCCACATTCCCACTAGGCCGAGGACGAAATGCCACATGAACAATTTCAACTCAGCCTCAAGGTGGCGCTATAACTGGCCGAAAAGTGTTTTTACCTCTAACTGCACGGATCTGTGGATAACCTGGTGGAGACCTGTGCCCGGAAGGGCACTTTTTCTAGTTAAAAATGTTTTGCAAAATAGTAAAAAAATGGCAAAGAAGTTTAGGGATAATTGGTTTAGCGGTGACAAAAATGGAGCCCTTCTGCAACAGTATTTACTGACGCCTATATTACCCCTTCTGGGTCGTAGGCCGTCTACAAGAGTTCTCCAAGCGTGGCCGACCTTTCTTTCTTTTCCCTTGCGGGTTCCACTCGAGGGACTGTCTTGTGGTATCTGAGACTGGTTTATGGAGAGTGTGGCCTGTCCAACTCCAACGCAGTTGCAAAACGTCCAGGGGACACCAAAATAATAGAATATCGGCAACAAATATAAAAGTAGAAAAAGTGGAAAGAGGAAAAATGACAGCAATGAATGCCATCTCCTTTCTATGGGAAAGTTTACCTCCCCTTTTGGTCTCATAAAAGACGGATTTTTATATAACTAACTAAAGGTAGCCATTGATCCACATTTTTTTAAGAGATTGTGTCAGGGCATTCTCGAAAGAGACATTTCCCAAGTTTGTTCTATAGGTGTGTGGCACCAGGTTGTTGTTATCACTCACTCTAGTACTGTATTGTGGCGACGGGTTCCACTCACTTTTTAGTCAGTCATGTGGGAATTGAGGGCAAAGCCCCATAAACAATCCCATTTTGAACTGCTTAAGCCTACAGGTCTTCTACCCTAAGCCATCCCAGAATAGTATGTGTTGGAATTAAGTGGGTCATTGGCCCCAGTAGTCAAATCAGTTTATTTTGGGAGGTCTGAAGCTTAGTCTTTGGTGACATTGGGATGTTGGAGAACCAAGAGGTGTAAGCATAGTCAAAGTGGCATTGAATGAGGGCTCTGGCAAGAGTCGTCAAAGCACTTTTGTTGACAAAAAAGGAAATTCTGCCCCCCCAAATTTGCTTTATTTGATTTCCTTTTTTGATCACATTTGATGCCATACTTAGTTTCACCAGTCAACTAGTGTAGATTTTTGTCTTACACAAACATTAAATTCCCATTGACAATGAATGGAGAATTTACGTCATACCAGTGTGTAGACAAGCAAATGCAGCTATTTTGGTCCTACACAAAGAATGAATGGATGATGTACGATACGAGTGCCCCTCACTTCACACAGGTGTGATTTTTTAGATTCAGCGCAAATGGGTAACCTCTCCTTTGGTTGAAATCACTGTGTAAACTCTGACATCTCGATGTATAAGATGTTGTACAATTCAAATGGTGCTGTTTATAGGCAAGTCACAGAGGGAATAAAAGAACATGTGGCTCCCACTTCCAATTCTGGAGATTCTATGTGTTTGCCTTAGCAAAGTGATGCAGGTTTTACCAATCCTGCAGAGCTGAGAGCCAGGATGATCACAGCACTGCTATTCAACCCGGTGGGGAACAGGGAGGTCAGTTAGCTTCTCCATGCTCTAGTCTAGTCTGCCTCTAATGAGATACTATTTGGAATGATGAGGGGAGGAGGAGGCATGGAGACATTACTGGCTTTAACACTCAACTCAAATGCTCCTTATTGATCTGTTTCTTGGTTGTCTTGTTTGGCTGTTCACATACATTGAATGTGGCCCATATTCGATACCTGTTCACACTGCTCTGAATTGTATTTGTCGTAGACAAAAAGTATGAAAGAAAGGAAGAAATGATAATGGAGGAAGGGGGAGGTAGGATGAGAGAAAAGAAAGATGAGAGTAGAGACCATAAAATATCAAAATGGAGTAATCTATTGATTTACACATAACAGTGTATCATGGGTGGATATCAATATTCAAGACATTCACCATTCACTGCTTCAGGCTACAAGAATGGTTATGATCAAAAGGTCATCGATTCACATCCTCTGATGAGACTGTGGAGGGCTGGTTGGGGGGAGTGAGTATATAGTCAATGCTTTCCCCTCAATCGATGACTGGCGTTAAGCTATCGTATAATAGCTAAAAACAATAACTTTCATTTGTATATCGTCACTGTCGGGCAAAAATCTCTTATCTATATTGTAACTCTGTTTTTGGCGGATAAATGCTCTACTTGATCATACTACAGCGTCACACAAAAGCATCCAATGTACGTATCACAAACACTGATTCCCACCGGGGACACTATGGGTGCTGATTGCGTGTTCTCACCTCCGCGTCATCAGCGCCCAAACCCTAGGTGGGGTTGGCGAAACGGCCTTTCTGTGGAGTTTGCATGTTTCCCTGTGTCCCCTAGGTTCCCAACCACTGGTACTAGTACCACTGGTGGTACCTGAGCCCCCCTCTGGTGGTATACAGAAGTTGCCCAAAAAAGGAGAAAAAAGACAAAAGTGGAATTACTACAGGTTGTTCTTCTGACCAAGCAATTGGTTGAAATAGGCTATCCAGCCGTGCTGAAATGAGCATGACAAGATTTGAGAACGGATTAATCACATTAGAAATATCATCAGTTGTGCCGATAAGTGATTAGACAGAGGTTTTTTTCAGGGCAGCAGCATTATTGGCTTAGGAATGGAACAAAAAGGGCAGCTATATGCTCCTGTATTTTAACATCAGTTATTATGGTGGTACTTGGAGAGCCAAATCATTTCTGAGGTGGAACTTCAGTATGAAAAGGTTGGGAACCAATGCCTAGGGTACAGTAGGTACCCTCACAAAAACATGCAGTAATCCTGGACTGCCTCCCCAAGGCCAGCCGGGGCGCCTGATGGAGGGGAATGGAACTGGTTGGAATAACGTGATCCTTTGCACGCGTTCCATCCTGCCGGGGAAATTTCCCCCCTGGCAGGTGGTAACGCCTGCTCACTCCTCATGCATTGAAGGAATCATGAGCTCAGTTCGGCAGTCTCCCCAGGTTGGCAGAGGGAGAGCAGCACCCAGGATTACAGTTTATAGGCAATTGGCACTGGGTACAATTGTGAAATTTAAAAAAAGAAAGAAGAAAAACAACGATCATAACTATATTGACTAAAGCTTCAAGAAAAATCTAACGTGAAACTACATGTTTATGGTTCCAATGTACAGATTAGTCATTTGATAGTAATAGACTGCTAGTTTCTTGGTTTACTCGTGATCCTATAGTTTACTGTGGCACTATACACTGTCACTCTGCAGTTGATGCATACATGTGACCTTGCCAAGACAGTGTACAGGGTTCTCTAGCATTCTCACTCCTCCTGTCTCCTCCACATGTCTCTCTCTCTCTCTCTCACTCACTCACACACACACACACACACACACACACACACACACACACACACACACACACACACACACACACACACACACACACACACACACACACACACACACACACACAAGGTTGTTTCACCGTCTTGGAAGAGGAGATTGAGTGCTGCTATAGACACATTTTGCTTTGTTTCTTTTCTCCTGTCAGCTGTCAGTAAATTAAAAAAAACCTCACTGTACAAGGATGTACTGCACCTGATGTCCTGCTTCTTGAACTCGAACACAACGTGTCCTTACATATTCTATAAATTGTAAGTGTGTAGTTACTCTTCTCTCTCCATCGCCTTCAGCAGCCGGGTGGGGGGGCACTGTGGTACAGTAGAGCACTGTAGAGAACTGTAGTTATTAATCAGGTGTGCTCTGCTGGCATGAGAGAAACGTGGCTCCCAGACAGCTTGGAGAGGAAGGCCAAGAGGTTCTGAAACTCCAGGACTACATATCCTCCACTCAGCTGTATTTATAGGCACACATGCAGGGATGTGGTCTTTGAGGAGATGATCCCAAATGGCCTCTCACACACTCAGTAAACGTTACTGAAGTGCTGTGCTTATGTCGGATTTTGAGGTACGTTTACATTACTTGCTCCGTTGTTTTATGCTTTGTACTTCTACTCCATTGTTTATTGTTATTACAAAATACATTACCGGGGTGGCAGTGGCTCAGGGGTAGAAAACAGCTGGGCCTGGATGGGATGAAGTTCCCAGTCCTTGAGCAAGACCCTGCATCCCTAATTGATCCCGATGTGCAGGTTGGTGCCTTGCAGTGTGAATATGTGAATGTAAAATATATATGCTTTGGATAAAAGCCCTATTTTACACACCTGCATGCGCGCACACACACACACACACACACACATACAAATACTGGTGAAAATATAGCTAATCTCCATCCGTGAGAGAAAAAAAAAACACCTAAACAGTTTTATGAAGGAATATAAAATCTGTCCGTTTTTCAATAGATTTATCAAAATAACAAAATGAACATTAGTTGCTAAACTGGCCAACCTGGCCATCAAGCCCAGAACTGAACCTTGAGGAAGCTGACCTTCTTCTGGGCAACTTTATTTCCTAACAATGCCAATCGGGGGTTCTATCCCGTCCTCATCGGCGAATATGTTTATTTTCATAAAGAATGCGAGGGCAAGGCAGCGAGGGCATCCTGGAGAATCGGCGAGGTGATCAGGAGGAGCCGGGGGAGCGGCTTGGCTTTTGTCCTTTTATGTTCTGGTTTCCTCTCGCGTCCTTTCTGTGCTCGGAATGGTTTTGATTTCACCACCTGCACTGGCAGTGATGGGTTGGCATGGAGAAGACTGAGCATGTGCCATGGATGGGTTGGCATGGAGAAGACTGAGCATGCGCCATGGATGGGTTGGCATGGAGAAGACTGAGCATGCGCCATGGATGGGTTGGCATGCAGAAGACTGAGCATGCGCCATGGCAGATTCAGTTGAGTTTGAGTTCGTGCATAGGGCCTATTTTCACTTGAATCCATCCATGCTCATTGCCAAATATGTTGTATTTATTTTAGTATTGAACAAAGCACGCACAAGGCAGCTTCATACCATGTATTTATTTTAGTATTGAACAAAGCACACACAAGGTGGCTTCATACCATGTGTTCACAACTTTAATTCCTATGTCCTTTTCATCATGGTATTACCAATACAATATTGTTCTTTACTCATTAAGGTCCCCTATAGTCTACATCAGTGCAGTAGTTCTTTCAGACCATATACAGTACACAGTATATCACACACATGTAGTTCTGGGAACTATGAAGGGGTTCTGGGAACATACGAACAGATGGAATGAATAGCTAAACAGACAGATATGAGCATTGTTCTGTTCTTGAGGGCAGGTACGGATTAAAAGGGATCAAGTCAAGCCAGCTGGCCGTCTTTTCCTTCTATTCACCGACTTTCAGAGTCGGGTCGTGGAACTCGCTCCAACCAAACCACTGTGGCACCAAGTCCCTTTGGATCCCTTAATTAATGATCTGCCTAATCAGTTTGAGAAATGATTTTCAATAAGCCCCCTTTTTATTTAATATTCAAATATTCCACGCACACTCGTCTTTTTATTATAAATAATGAGAGACGGGGGAGGCGAGAGAGAGAGAGAGAGAGAGAGAGAGAGAGAGAATGGAGAGAGAGAATCAGAGAAGGACAAAATGTAATTTGTCAGCCCTTTCAGACAGCCAGTGCCAGGGCGGAGAATGAAAACAGAGACTGCTCTTTAATTGGACAAGGCCACGCTTGGCGTTGTCTAGGCAGACCATAGTGGGTGCAGGGAGGGGCGCTGTCACAGCTGATAACCCCGTCGTACGGACGGACTTCAAATGGCTTTCTTCTCTTTTTCATCATCACTTTTAACATCTTTGTCCTGTTCTATGCTGCCATTATTACCTATCTGGAGACGTCCCAATTACCCCTTTGAGACAGCACAGGGTTCTCAAGGTAGGGTCTGGGTAGCCTGGGTAAACCCACTCCCCCTGCTGGACAACATTTCATTCTGCCAGGAGGGGTGAGTCTGGCTAAATGGTAATACAAAGTCCTTAAGATTGTATCAGCTTTGGTACGAGCCAATCCGCGACCGAGCTCAGGGCTCTGTGATTGACAGCGCACGTTGGCCAATCAGGAACGATTTGAGCAGTTGATGACGTGTGAAATCCTCGACTCATTCACAACAACAAACATGGGAATGAGGAAGTAGGAACGGAACGCATTTAGATGACGCCTCTTGTTTTGATATACGCTGATTGGCTGAAGGGGTTGTCCGTCAACGCTACTCTCCCGCCCCACAGCTAAACAGCCACACAGGCGATTATGCCAGACTCACCCCTCCTGGCAGAATGAAATGTTGTCCAGCAGGGGGAGTGGGTTTACCCAGGCTAGGGTCTGGGGACCTGCAGGGATCCAAATGGACTTTTATGGGTCCTTAGAGCAGTGTATTAGAAAGATCCCCCCCCTTCGCCACACACACACACACACACACACACCCGTCTTACTTATCTTTTTGTTCTACTGGATCTATTCTCCTCTAGTCCCTCCTTAACATCTTACTCTAGTTATTATTTGTTTACGAAATTGTCATTAATTGTTGTTACAGTTTTAGTCATCATATAGTTTCATTTGTATTTAGTTGGTGTGGTTCCATAAGGGCAACCATTCATTCATTCATGCATTCATTCATTCATTCTATATAACATTCATAACACCATCAGTGTGTTTGATACACAGACCAACTATACTGGCTGAGAACACCTTATGCACGGCTTCTTCCAGAAGGACGCTACAGTCAGTCAGCCTTCGCCTTCAATGGCAAACTGTACATGATACCTGTTTTTGGTGGATATAACTATAGGGATGTCCCGATAGTTTTTTTCTATCCGATTCCGATCATTTGATTTTGAGACCTGCCGATACCGATTTTTCCCGATCCGATCTTTATCTTTTATAGAACGTTTATGGCATGTGAGAGATGTATGTCACTCTAGTCTAGTCTGTTGCCTTTCAATTATTCAAAGGCAAAAATATGTGATATTTTATTAGAACTATAGAAGCTGCCTGTAGGTGGGGCTATTCAGATTTTCAAGCATTTTCTGATGATAATATTCTGTATCTAAGACAACTGCAACTGCTTTGTCAGCAGAACGCATAGTGATTTCAGGAATTTTCTCAAACTCCTGGGGCAGGACCATTAATTTATCTCCACACATCAGCTAAAGCATGCGTCTGTATTAATCTCCTCAGTGCGCCCCGTGATGCACTGAGGTTCCAAGTGATTCCTATCTAACTCATCCTCCGTACAGTTAAAATCACCGGCCAGGTGAAGAAAATCTTCACCATTAACTTGACTTATAACAGTACAGTACATAGCATTTGTAAAAAGTGCACTCTGTCTGGTGCAAGGTGGAAGGTGAAGTGGTAGGAGCATAGGAGCATACACATTTATGAACAGAAAATTTTAATGTTCAAAAACTGCCCTTACATCATTTAACTGAATTAATTCATACAGGAGAGATCTTTTAACTGCATCCCTTGCCCCATTTAAGTTCAGAGTGCGGGGGAAAAAAATAATATATATATATATATATATATATATATATATTAAGCTACACATAGAAAATAAACCCTTGATCATTGTTTAATTCTGCTCTGATTTTAGACACAAATCTCCTCAGTCTGAACATATCCTGGTCAGTAAACTCTCCTTCTCCTTCACTGCTCATCTGATGTCGAGCAGAGTCAGCAAACTGCTGACTGTCAGAGAAGTGATCCCCCACCTTCACATTTTTCTTATGTTTTGTTTTATGTCTTATTTTATCAACAGAAAACTCAACACCACCATCATCTGTAGACTCATTGTCACTCCAACTGTCTACTTGCTTTGCTGTTTTAATTACTTTTTCCTCACTTTCGCTTTGTCGCTTTTTTTGCCTTTGAACTTCCCTTGCTGCTTTTACTTTTCCTCTTTAACTTTGGCACTTTTAAAACTTCATCTGACATATCAATATCAGCTCGTCCAGAGTCTGACAATGCATGCATTTCAACTGTTATTTGATTTGCGCTTTGCGCAGAAATTATAGTCTTTGGCCCAAAAACCATTCCTTTAACAACTTTCTCTTCCCCCATGACTTTTTTCCTTGCCTCATTTGCCTGACTTTTCTCTGCCTGTCTTTCCTCTCTCCCCTGACTGTTTGACTGTACTTCACCTTCCTCCTGTCCTCCCTCACTTCTCTGACTGTTTTCCTGTACTTCAATGACACTTGTCGTATATTAAAATACCATACTGGAGAGAAATGTGCACGGCAAACAGACAAGATGATGTTCCAAGATGTTGTTTATTCAGAGTCCACAGCGCAGCAGCAAAACATAGGTCCGACGGCCTTCGCCGTCGGAGAGAATGACCCAGTTTACATTGAAATCCAACTGCTTTTCACAGAGTCACAAATACACATTGTTCCAGACTGGCATTTGGCTCCTCCCTGGAAGGTAAATTACTGTAGGCCTTGATCCATTGTTTATCTTCTCGCATGGCAAAATCTTTAGGTGTGACCCAGGATCTGAACCTAAACAAAAGGCATGTAAAACAGGCCAACGACACCTTGACTTTAAATATCAAAGACAGGCCTCAGAGACTAAATTATTGATTCCTAGATACGACACACTCTCTTGTCCTTCCTCGCTCACCAGACTGTCTGCTTGTGTTCATATTATCCGATGTCGTAAAAAACAATGTAGTCAAAGCCATCCACCTTCATCTTAAAGGCCAAGTTCAAGTCCACAGTCCTTTCATTGAGAATCATATACAACTGCCGTCTGTGTGACACATGTTTTAACTCGGGGGGCTTTGCAGCCCGAGTGCACTTTCTTCATCGGTGAGACAATCTTTCCATGTCTTGATAACTCACGGAAAAGAATGTCATCACTGATGAACGGGGAAACGTTAGATATCGTCACCTTTTTTGATGGTGTAGAGAGGAACAACAGGGACATATGTATCCCTTATGACAATGCCGTTCTCAACCAGCGTATTGCCTTTATCAATACTACCAACAAAAATGATCACAGCGCTGTTCATCCGAGCAGCGGATTTAACGCTTCCACAACCGACCACTTTACCAGCAGCAAAACTAGATTCTTCCACTGAACACAGAAAACTCGCTGAAACCTTAACACCGTGTTTCCTTGTCAGGTTAACAAAAGGCGTCTCCATCTCGACCAGCGTGTGCTGGTCGAGCATAAACACACACCAAACAACCCAATCAAAGCGCTATAGACACCAAAAACACTTTAAACTAACAACACTACAAATACATTTACAGGTAAAGATAAGATAATAGATAGAAAGATAGAAACCACTTGCAAAACACCTCTCACGCAGCGCCTCACTCACTCGCGTCCTTCCACTCAGAGACAGAGAGAGAGTTATATATAGAGTTATATATAGTTACTGTATATATTTTTTGCCCGACAGCGACAATATGCAAAAAAAAAAATATATATATGTAAAAAGGTTAGAATGGTAACGGGGATGCTACTAATGTGGCTCATGTACTAGGCCAGTCGCCCACAGTACCAGCAACGCCCCTGAGGTTTTGATAGACATCTTTTGTCTTTATGTTGTCTTGTATTTGACAGCGATGGGACGGGGCGGAGTGACAGAGGGAGGTGTAGGGAGGGCGTTTGTGTCTGCATGGTTAGCGTGGCGCGCAGGGCTGGGGCCAACCCCTGCCGTGCACACACATTAATTCCAAATGAGTTTACTGAGTTGTGGCGCTTTGCGCTCTCCTGCCTCGCTCCACTGCCATTCATTATTCATCCCTCCACTCGCCTCGCCACTGCCCCAGTCATCCCTTCATCTTTATTACTTTCATCTTCCTCTCTCTCTCTTTCTCTCGCTCTCTCTTTCTCTAAGCATGCAAACAAGATCTCGGACGACAGGGTGGGATAAACAAATATGAGTTTTCTTTCTTTTTTCCTTTTTTTTAAATGTGTAAGTTACTGGTCGTTTATCTTCTCCAACTTTAACATTTTGTAACCTTTTAATTGAACCACCTGTATATTTTTGTCGTACAAAAGTGGTAGAAATGATCCAGTCCAGGTCTGTAACTTTAGAGAGTATGTAACTCGAAGAGTATACTGTACAAATGGAACCCCATTTGCTTCCATTTTGTAATGAGTACCTCAATGATGTCTGTTGAGGGAGAGAAGAGAGTCTTTGTTCACATAATCACCATCAGGATTTCTATCGAGTGTCTCTTCTGTCTATACCGGATACAAAATAATTGTAACCGCAATCCTCTGTTCTTTAGATATTGGCAGTTGGATATAGCTTAGCTTGTTGGATCGGGTTGGATTTTGTTTGGATCACGTGATCACGTCTCTGGAAGTTGTAACATCATTCGTATAGGTGCGAGTGACTAATTTCCAGTTGTTGTGTGGGCTGAGAATTAGTCACTCGCTTCATAGGTTGGTGAAGAGCACCCGCATAATCACTGAAAACAGGAAATTACGTAATTTTGTCTGTCAATGGCGATTTGGGGCCTATAAATGCAATATTGTTTTTCTTTTTAATGATTATTTGAGCTTTTATCCCCTTTTCTCCTCAATGTAGTCCTTAATTATGTTAGGGCAATGAATTCCTCCCCACTAACGGTTGTGTGTTGTAAGTAAAGTAAGTAAGTTATTTGTATTTATAGAGCATGTAAATAAGTTATTTGTATTTATAGAGCATGTAAATAAGTTATTTGTATTTATAGAGCATGTAAATAAGTTATTTGTATTTATAGAGCATGTACATTTCACAGACATAGTCACAAAGTGATTCACGAGAATAAAAGAAAAACATGTCAACAGTAACGCAATAAAGCATGGAGACAGAAAACAGAACAATCAGCACTGGTGAAAATCAAGAAATCAATCCAGGACTATGTTTCAAAGGCTTGTCTTTAAAAACAGTGTTTTAAGAAAGCAGATGCCTCAGATTTAAGGTGGGAGGGGAAGTCGTTCCATAGCCTGGGGGCCAAACTAGTGAAGGCTCGATCACCTTTAGTTTTGTTTTGTGTGAGGAACAACCAGCTTGGGATGAGGTACGTATGGTGGAGAAGGCCTTGGGATGAGGTACGTATGGTGGAGAAGGCCTTGGGATGAGGTAGGTATGGTGGAGAAGGCCTTAGGATGAGGTACGTATGGTGGAGAAGGCCTTTAGATGAGGTACGTATGGTGGAGAAGGCCTTGGGATGAGGTACGTATGGTGGAGAAGGCCTTGGGATGAGGTACGTATGGTGGAGAAGGCCTTGGGATGAGGTACGTATGGTGGAGAAGGCCTTGGGATGAGGTACGTATGGTGGAGAAGTCCTTGGGATGAGGTACGTATGGTGGAGAAGGCCTTTAGATGAGGTACGTATGGTGGAGAAGGCCTTAGGATGAGGTACGTATGGTGGAGAAGGCCTTGGGATGAGGTACGTATGGTGGAGAAGGCCTTGGGATGAGGTACGTATGGTGGAGAAGGCCTTGGGATGAGGTACGTATGGTGGAGAAGGCCTTGGGATGAGGTACGTATGGTGGAGAAGGCCTTGGGATGAGGTACGTATGGTGGAGAAGGCCTTGGGATGAGGTACGTATGGTGGAGAAGGCCTTGGGATGAGGTACGTATGGTGGAGAAGGTCTTGGGATGAGGTACGTATGGTGGAGAAGGTCTTGGGATGAGGTACGTATGGTGGAGAAGGCCTTGGGATGAGGTACGTATGGTGGAGAAGGTCTTGGGATGAGGTACGTATGGTGGAGAAGGCCTTTAGATGAGGTACGTATGGTGGAGAAGGCCTTGGGATGAGGTACGTATGGTGGAGAAGGCCTTGGGATGAGGTACGTATGGTGGAGAAGGCCTTTAGATGAGGTACGTATGGTGGAGAAGGCCTTTAGATGAGGTACGTATGGTGGAGAAGGCCTTGGGATGAGGTACGTATGGTGGAGAAGGTCTTGGGATGAGGTACGTATGGTGGAGAAGGCCTTTAGATGAGGTACGTATGGTGGAGAAGGCCTTTAGATGAGGTACGTATGGTGGAGAAGGCCTTGGGATGAGGTACGTATGGTGGAGAAGGCCTTGGGATGAGGTACGTATGGTGGAGAAGGCCTTGGGATGAGGTACGTATGGTGGAGAAGGCCTTGGGATGAGGTACGTATGGTGGAGAAGGCCTTGGGATGAGGTACGTATGGTGGAGAAGGCCTTGGGATGAGGTACGTATGGTGGAGAAGGTCTTGGGATGAGGTACGTATGGTGGAGAAGGCCTTTAGATGAGGTACGTATGGTGGAGAAGGTCTTGGGATGAGGTACGTATGGTGGAGAAGGCCTTGGGATGAGGTACGTATGGTGGAGAAGGCCTTGGGATGAGGTACGTATGGTGGAGAAGGCCACAAAACATTGGGTTTGCCTGGCCATGGATTTTGTGTGGGATTGAAGTTTAAAATGAATTATGGATATAATGTACTGGGAGCCAGTGCAAGGAAAACAAGATGGGTATTTATGTGACGGCATCTCCTGGACCAGGTCAGCAGCATTCTGGACTATAGTTGCAGGCGGTCAAATGATGATTTATAGACGAGAGAGACAGGGAATGAATATTTGCCAGTTGTGCATAGTGCATAGGAAATATTGGAGCGCAGCATTAAAAAAGGGACAGGTATAAGAAAAAAAACATACAACATATAGCCTACAATCTTAGAATAAACAAGTGCTTCATATCATCATCTAACAGTAATCCAGACACGATGACACAGATGCATGCATGATCATATCTAACTGCCGTTTGCATGCTACTGACTCGCCTGCCAGTGAGGAGCCCCCACTGGGAGGAACGCAAGTAGAGCCAGCTTTGTCCAATCCTCCTCCCGCCCAACACTCCCTGCTGACAGGGAGGCTGCCATCACTTGAAAGGGAGTGACTGTAGTCTGTTCTCCCTCTGCATTCAGCCAGAACATGGAGAAAGCCACATGAGATACAGTATACTGTACACCATGCAGTGGTGGGAAGTAACTAAGTACATTTATACTCAAGTACACTTTGGATGTATTTGAGGTAGGCCTATTTGTACTTTACTTGAGTATTTCCAATTTCTAATACTTTAATTTCTACTCCACTACATCTCAGAGCCAACCTTTTTTTTTTACTTTTACTCCTCTACAATGATTTTATTTTAAAACGTAGTTAGTTACGTTGGAGATTTTAATTTTGATTCGAAAACATACACTGAGCACTTCAGCCCTATATACAGTTTGGCCATTTGAATCTACACGCTCACAATGCATTGCATTGGCCATTTGAATCTACACGCTCACAATGCATTGCATTGGCCATTTGAATCTACACGCTCACAATGCATTGCATTGGCCATTTGAATCTAAACGCTCACAATGCATTGAATCTACACGCTCACAATGCATTGAATCTACACGCTCACAATGCATTGAATCTACACGCTCACAATGCATTGCATTGGCCATTTTCAAAAGATTCTGCACACATTTTGAACTTGTGAAATGGGACATTCTGCAATGAGTACTTTTACTTTTTAGTATGCTTAAGTATACATTTGGATGCCGATACTTTTGTACTTTTACTTGAGTACATTTTGAATACAGGACTTCTACGGAGTACATGTACATTGCAGTATTTATATTTTTACTTTAAGTAAAACATGCGAGTACTTTTTCCACCACTGCTGTATATATATATATATATGTACTGTATGAGGAAGACAGGTTGTTTTATCTCCCTATAAGCACTGCCGGCTAATCCTGTTCAATACAGTATACACTAGGATTCAACCCTGATAGGCTTCACGGCTAATTAATTTCCCAATTACATTGGCATGAAATCCCAGATGACTCCCCTCTCTGCGTTCCACCATATAGCCCTGCAGAGACCACCTAAACATTACGAGGCCACCGTACCAGTCTAAACACAGGAGACCACCATGCATATCTAAACCAGTGGTTCTTAAAGTGGGATCTATAGGGACCCTCAGGGTTCCTTGAGAGTTGAGAGGGCTCCAAATGGACCCTTACAGGTCTCTAAGTCAAGAGTCCTAGAGGGTCCTTGAGATTAAAAGCTTTGGGAGCTGCCGGTCTAACGTAAGAGACCATAAGACCACCATAAGCATTTAGACAAGAGGCCACCATGAGGCACATGAACAGAGCCCGCTCTCAGTCCTGCTGCTGGCTCTCTCTCTCTCTCTCTCTCTCTCTCTCTCTCTCTCTCTCTCTCTCTCTCTCTCTCTCTCTCTCTCTCTCTCTCTCTGCCCTAACAGGCTCCTTGCTGGGTGCTGCTGCCATGTCTTAGAGCTTTGCAGGTATTGTCTGTGTCTCTCCAGGGCCACCCATGATGTTGCATAGCCTTTCTTCATCCATTAGACGGAACACAGAGAAGCATGTGTATATGAGTGTATGCACTTCACTGCTCATCTTCACACACTGATCTGATCTAGCACACAATAGCACGGCTGCTATGTTTAAAATGTAAGCATTAGGGATGAAACTATGGATCAATGCCATTGCCTGCGCATTGTGCGTAAGGCAGCACGCCGCGGAGGGGCAACAAAATGTGCCAAAAAGTGCCAAATCGATCCTCGTGATAATAATCTTCTCCGTGCTTAATAACTATAGCGCCCGTGTGTGCGTCCTCGCAAACTACAAAAGCAGCCGATCTGCATGAGGAAAGGCAGCGCTCTCGTCGGGTTCACAGCACAAACGTAATGCGTAGAGCAAACAAATAGTCAGCAACGTCCCTGCTATCGATTGTTTCGTTACATCAATTACCTTTTTAAGCTACAAGCTCACAACGTGTCAATGCTGTGGAACGTCTATTTTCAACTATTGATTGTTTAAATAATCAATTAGTTTGGTTAACTCTTGCAGTCTATGTGAATGCATGCAGCCACTGTGGGATGTGATGGCTGATTTAAGCGGTCACACCTGGCTTCAATTAAATTGAGCTGTGTGTGACGACGACACACCTGTCATGCATCGATTGTTCTGATCGATGCAGGACAGGATAAGCATACAGTAAGACATGCAGCGTCCGTAGGGGAGTAGGTACAGATACATGTAGACGTGTTGAATGAGGCAATTTACCCATTTTGTCTTGAGGATCGTGAGCAGTGACCCAAATGGAAATGGATTTGCAGACATGTTGGTGGTTGACCCATGCATGTTGGAGTGGACGGCTCACTGATGAGAAAACTACACGCCAAAAAACCTGCTGATTGGGGTCAACCAGATGCTTCTTTCCTATTGGTCGTTGCCTAGTCAAATTCACCATGCTAATGAATGCCAGATGGATGGATGGATGGATGGGGAGAGAGAGAGAGGGAGAGAGGGGGGTAGGATGCTGCTCAATGGAGCGATACAGTACGCCGGCAAAGCCACCATGTTGGTTTGGTCGAGCTGTGACTTCTAGTGTGTGTATGTCCGTTGAAGCAGGAGGTCTCTCCACAATTAAGAGTCTCTCTTTCTCTCTCTCTCTCTCTCTCTCTCGCTCTCGCTCTCGCTCTCGCTCTTGCTCTCGCTCTCGCTCTCTCTCTCGTGCAGTGAGTAGCAGGCAGAGAGATGATGATGATGATGATGACAGACAGGGTGTGTCTCTACAGCCCTCTGCAACCTAAAGGCATGTTGTTACGACATCTATCTACGCACACGCATGCAGGTTAGTGTTAGGCTACACATTGCACGCACGCACACACACACATGCACAAGCACACACACGCACACACACACACACACACACACACACACACACACACACGTGCGAGCGCATTACAGACTAAGGCCCTGGTGACACATCAACACCATTACCGTGGTTTGTCCTCAAGGCGCTGCAGTCCAGTGCAGGGCACCTGAATATTCATGTGTTCCTGGAGCTCCTCTCTCCATGTGCGTGTGATTCACTGTAACCTTTCTACTGTACACTATACTGCCAATGCACTGAGCTGTACTCTACTGTAACCTTTCTACTGTACACTATACTGCCAATGCACTGAGCTGTACTCTACTGTAACCTTTCTACTGTACACTATACTGCCAATGCACTGAGCTCTACTCTACTGTAACCTTTCTACTGTACACTATACTGCCAATGCACTGAGCTGTACTCTACTGTAACCTTTCTACTGTACACTATACTGCGAATGCACTGAGCTGTACTCTACTGTAACCTTTCTACTGTTCACTATACTGCCAATGCACTGAGCTGTACTCTACTCTACTGTAACCTTTCTACTGTACACTATACTGTGAATGCACTGAGCTGTACTCTACTGTAACCTTTCTACTGTACACTATACTGCCAATGCACTGAGCTGTACTCTACTGTAACCTTTCTACTGTACACTATACTGTGAATGCACTGAGCTGTACTCTACTGTAACCTTTCTACTGTACACTATACTGTGAATGCACTGAGCTGTACTCTACTGTAACCTTTCTACTGTACACTATACTGCCAATGCACTGAGCTGTACTCTACTGTAACCTTTCTACTGTACACTATACTGCCAATGCACTGAGCTGTACTCTACTCTACTGTAACCTTTCTACTGTACACTATACTGTGAATGCACTGAGCTGTACTCTACTGTAACCTTTCTACTGTTCACTATACTGTTTGGAAACCACTAGTTCCACTAGTGGAACCACTACCACAGTGACTAGTTCCACTAGTGACTAGTTAGTAGACTAGTAACCACAGTGACTAGTTCCACTAGTGGAACCACTACCACAGTGACTAGTTCCACTAGTGACTAGTTAGTAGACTAGTAACCACAGTGACTAGTTCCACTAGTGGAACCACTACCACAGTGACTAGTTCCACTAGTGACTAGTTAGTAGACTAGTAACCACAGTGACTAGTTCCACTAGTGGAACCACTACCACAGTAACCACAGTGACTAGTTCCACTAGTGACTAGTTAGTAGACTAGTAACCACAGTCACTAGAGTGCACTGTTCCCCAAACACTGGGTCGGGACCCATTTGTGGGTTTATGGGTCCCTTTAGTATTTGTTTCTTACTATTTTGTTTTTAATAATTAATATTTCAAAACATTTTTCAAAAAACATTCCCAAAAGTTTTGTGAATTCAAAATAAATTCAATGTTTCTTTTCTTCCAACAATTTCATGAAGTAATCAATCAATCCAATCAATCAATCAATCAATCAATCAATCAAAAAAAAGTAAGTAATTCCATGAATTAGAAAACAAAATGTTTAAGAAGAAGTGGAAATAGCCGATCCACAAGCTCACAACACGACGCGAAGCTATACTCCAAGACAGAAAGCAGACCTTCCCCATGACCTCAGAGGTCTGAATGGTTCATGATATCACAAATGTATTTTTTGGCCAGTGTAGGGATTTAAGATCTGGAGTGTTATGCTCCACTTTCTTGGTATTACTAAGGACTAGTATTGCACACGTACAGTACAAGACACCTGGAACATTTAAACTGTAACATTATGCGAGTTGGAGGATCTTGGTATGCGTGCGTATGTGCGTGTGCTGGATATGTTCTAGAGAAAAATGTAGTAAAATAAAGAGTGTTCCTTTAATATCTCTTTATTCTACCATGTAATTGTCCAGTGTTTGACTTGGTCCATGCGTGGCTCTTATATAATATCACAGTGGAAAATAGCCCATTATCACGTTCGTAAAAGATGTGAAAACCTTTGCCTATAAATATATATGTAACGCCTACTGTATGTATGGTATATGTGCCGATGCGCGGGCTATATCTGAACACACCTGATGCAGTGCAGTGTGCAGAGACCTTGGTAGATGATTGGGGTTATGGGCCTATGCAAATCACATCCATATAATATATTGTGAGGTTGCTGTCGGGCAGAAAACGCTTATCTCCATATTGAAACATTTTGTGTAAATTGCGTAAATTAACACCCTATAGTTGATCATTCTACAGCATCACACAAAAACATTACAAATATAGCAGATACACAATCTGGAAACCCGGCGCAAAGCAATGCATTTTGTGCTTGTAGATCTGCTACTTTTGCTGTTTTATTTATTTATTTGAATGCTGAAAAGTAATGAGGTTTCCACCCGACGGAGACGATATTCAATCAATGCATTCATTACCCTTTAATTTGCACTGCAATTCATTTCCACCTCTCTCACATTAGCAAAACAGTTAAATTACTTTTAACGAGTTGAAGTTCATTTCTCTGTTTCTCAGTTAATTAATGTGGCGAATGTTTGAAGTGAAGGATAATGAGTTTTTAGCTGTCGGTCTTTGTCTGCGTGATGTTGCAAGCCACGTTGATTTGAGCCTGTTAATGCAAAAGGCGGGTATTAAAACACATATATCTGGAAGAAGCCTTTTTTTGTTCTGCAGCACTATAGCATCACTATGTAATTTTTTTGTTAATGAATACAAATAAATGTTGTCCAATCTGTATGGTAGAGTATGTTATAGGAATGGGGGGCGGTTGTATTTGGTCTTCCTGCTCTTCTATTGAGACATTTAGATACTGTGAGACACAAACCTTTGACATGATCCTGATTCTGGTTTGACACAACATTTGACCTTCAGGTCAAGATCATTGGATTCACCCCTTGAGCAAGCAGACAGGTTTTATTAGCTCAGTGGTAAGAATGGCAGCACTTAATTGGCAGGAGACCCGGGTTCAAATCTGGGATAGAACAGGAATGTTAATGTTGCTGGTTGCCAGGTTTCTGAAATATCCACAGCCCTCCTCTGCATGAGACACAGACAGAGTAGACAGAAATGGTGGCATATTATCCTAATGAGCATTGAAGACCATTTACATGAAGATAGGTTGCAAATGGCTGAAGTCGTCCTTCAAGTATAGGCTACATGAGTACATTTATTTACAATTTAGGCATTTAGCAGACGCTCTCAACCCATTTTGGGCGGGAACCCCTTTTGGTGTTAGCATTATGTTATGCTTTAGCTATTGAAAAATAGCAGATCTACAAGCTCATAGCGCGCCACCAAGTGGCGCGCTATGAGCTTGTAGGTCTGCTATTTTCGAAACGACTGACATAGAAACATAGCTTTTTCAGAAAAACTGTCAGGATGTAGAAGACATTTTTATAATCTGATCTCAGTTTTCCACCACTGCATCTAGCAGAGCTGTTTCTCTGGCTAGCAGAGCGTCGGGGGTATATTTTTGTATATTATGTTAAGAGTATAACGCTCAGGTGGATCAGTGGTAAAGCACTTGCCCACCACCGCGGAGGCTGGAGGTTTGAATCCACCGTGGTGCATCCGGCTTTGTCGAGCGTCTGTATACGAACACAATTGGCCCATGTTCGACGGAGGTAAAGCCTGGGCGGGGAGGGTGATACTGTATGTGTCACTGTTAGAACTACTCCTGCAGGACTCCTCACTGGCAGGTGAGTCAGGATTCAATGGCAGGAACAACACACAGGAGGAATTCATTGGAAAAATGACTAAATAACAGAGAAAAAGAGGTAAAGATCAAAAAGTTTAAACCACATAGAATACTAGTTGCACCCTGCCCGTCCAAATTCAAAACCTTTTATCATATTCACTTCAAAGGTTTTACTCCCATTTGGATCGTTGAGCTTGGTAATATTTGATGAAAATACCAGCTCTGATCAAAATCAATGCTGACATGAAAGGCTTTCATATTATTCATCATTTAAAGACTTGCGTCAGTTTGTAAGAGTCGCTTGCAGAATAATTATATAACATATCGACTCTGTTGAGTGGAATATCCGTATGTCCAAAACTGTTACTTTTCAGGCAGCAAATCCAAATGAGCAAATGTCGCAGATCTGCAAGCTCAAAATGTGTCGATTTGCGACGCGTTTCGAACTTGCAGACCTGCTACTCTTGATGCTTTTGTGTGACGCGGTAGTAGGGCTTTTTTTCTTTTTTAACACAAAAAGTTTGAATATGGAGATAAGAGGTTTCTGCCTGACATCAACAATATGTATTTTTAGGACAGAGTGGGCAGATATCTCTCTCCATCCGATTTTTCATTTTCTTAGTACAGAGACGGTGTAAAAAGCAGTGGTTCTCAAACAAAAGCACAATCACTTTTATTGTCACATCACAGGTTTACAGGTGTACATCCCAACATCCGTGGGTGAAATCCATTTATTTTTACAAGCTCCATTAAATGATGGAGCTTGCACAAAAAAACGTGTTTCTTATTTTGTAGTATTGTTCCTAGTGTTTCCTGTCTTCCTAGTTACTGTTAGTTACCTTGTCTAAACTACTTTGTAATTTGTCAGTGTTTCCACCTGTGTCCTGTTAGTCCCCCAGCCTATCCTAGTGTTGATTGTATTTTGGTTCCACCTGTGCCCTGTTATCCTGTGTCTATTTAAGTCCTGTGTTTGCATTCTGTTCTTGTTGGTTCATAGTTCCCTGTTGTGTGAGTTCCTGTATTATATGTTTTCTGAGATTTACCTGCCTTTTTCCCTTGTATGTAAGTTCCTGAGTTTTATTAATAAATATTCCTAAATTTACCTGTTCTGCCTCCTGTCGCCTGCATTTGGGTCCTCATCCCTACTCATCGTAACAGAGGGATCCAATGGTAATTCCGATGGAGCATTAGTCCGACATGCGGGAACAACGGCCGGACTAGCACTCGAACATGCCCTGCTCCCGTGCTTGCGGTTATGGTTAGGTTAGGGTTTGAGTATAAACCAATAATAGCTGAGTTTAAACCAATAATAGTGTCGGAACTAAAGCCTGTAAGCAATTTTGAATGACTTTTCTTGAGCATGTCCATCTTTCAATAATTTATACTTCCATGACATCTCAGCGCAACATATTTTTTACAATTATTTGACAGCTTTAGTTCCTAGCCTACTTATTTTGTTTGTAATTTAGAATTATTACAATATACATACATGAACCAATTAAGTCCTATTGCAAAAGTTTGACAAATGTTTGAGTACATTTTCAAGTTTGATGACAATACTTTGATCACAATTCACAAGTCACAATTTGAATACACAGCATTGTTTATATTGTGGTATTTATATTATTCTCACTTTTACTTCAGTAAGAAATCCTTGAATCTCTTCCACCTGTCTTCCAGCTCCCGCTCAGCACTCGGGCGGTCGTCCAAACCAACCTCCAGGTGACCAGATCGGCGCCGCGTCGGCTAATCGGTTGGTGGCCATTCATCCTATTTCTTTCTATCACTCGACGGCTTGCCTGGGAGTGTGCTTGTGCTCTGAGTAACGGCTCGCAGCATGCCGTCTTCCATTAAAACATCCACTAGCGCTCACAGCTGGAGTCGTGCAGCTGGAGCCTGTCTGCGTGCTATTCATCTGTAGCTGCCTCTTTGTTGTTTCAAGAACAGACGTGGTATTGCAGACTCACAACCCCCATCCTCTCTCTCTCTCTTCCCGTTTGCCGGGTGTGATCTGAAGCTCAAGGGTGCTCTCTCACTCCGGAGAGAAGCCGTAATGAGGGAAGAGGTTTCTAACAATAGATTGGTGCGTACCCATATGGAGATGATGAGGATGATGATAATGAGGATAATAATGCCTGATTTATACTGATGTACACGTTGTGTACCGGACGGTGTCACAAAAGTTTGCAGAACCAAAGAATTACGATTTGGGTATTTAGCCATGCAGACACACTTATCCAGATGGATTTAAACCAGTACGACGCCCTGAGGGCGAGAAGCGACGTGTTCCCGCATCTGCCTGGGTGACGGCAGACTTCTGGGCGTGCGCTGGCGCTTTGGCATGGGGGGTCAAATCAACATATGGAATGAATTCTGTCCTGGCCATATATGGAGCTTGTCTTGAGTATACAGGGTTTGATGGGGTCAGATCAACATATGGAATGTCAGAACAGGAAGGACGGGTGGGGAATGATCAACATATGGAATGTCAGAACAGGAAGGACGGGTGGGGAGTGATCAACATATGGAATGTCAGAACAGGAAGGACGGGTGGGGAGTGATCAACATATGGAATGTCAGAACAGGAAGGACGGGTGGGGAATGATCAACATATGGAATGTCAGAACAGGAAGGACGGGTGGGGGGTGATCAACATATGGAATGTCAACTAGTCAGCGCCATATATGGAGATCTAAGGGTTTGAGGTCAGATGTAGAGTTGCTGGCCAGCTCCATATGCAAATGTGGAGATCTAAGGGTATCCATGATGCCACGTGATGTCACGAGGCATGACCATATGCAGGCGTGATGTCACATGGCGTGACCATATATAGAGTATAGTATGTATGTGATGTCACGAGGTGTGACCATATGGAGGCGTGGGTGACTAACTATCTAACGGACGGACGGACGGACGGACGGGAGAGGCAGGTTTTCATAGTAAATGCGACCTACCGTCGCAATAATCACGTACATGAAATGGAGAGAGAGAGAGAGATGTTAGTGCCTCAAGAAACTTAGTATACAGGTAAACATAACCTTATCATCTGCCTGAACAAATATGCAATCTAAATAACAATCTGTAAGGTGAAACTAAAGGATAGGAAACAATGAACCTGGCATCTGTCTAAATAACATGATAATTAATTTGTAGTGAAGGTAAAAACACGTGCAACACTGGCACACAACTAAGTATAAACCTCTGGGGGATTTATTTTTTACCATTTAGACCTTCGGACGAGTCTACAAATGCATAGTATTACTAAAAACAATCTGTGTTTTACTACATGAATGTTTTGAACAACACAAGAGTAGCCTATAAATCGACAACATTATGTCCAAAACTGTTACTTTTCAGGATTTAAATGCAAAAGTAGCAGATCCAGAAGCCTATATAATGTGCTAATTTTTATACTTTTGTGTGACGCTGTCATGTGATCAAGTAGAACATTAATCTACGGGGGAAACAACAGATACGATTCGTTCTGCTGGTATGAGGGTCAGATTCATGTTTCTATATACTGCACGCCGTATGGTTTCCACACGCCAACACAGGCGAGTGGGCGTTGCAGAGAGTTATCCAATTACAGTAGCATCGCCTTCGTTTTGTTGCGTCTGGGGGCTTTCTCCTTTTCCTCGAAGCGCAGAAGAAAGGATGTAGCCGACGGTGCTCTGTGTTTTACCACGTGACGGCAGGCTGATAGTATAGTAAGGGATAGCAATCGGCACACTCCTTTCAATCTCAACCGAGGTTGAGACTAGAGAAAATAAAGATATCAAGCAGAGAAGCGAAGGCAAGGTTCTGTATCAATGTGTAGACCCACACAGGTTTAATCCCTGCCGTGTATTATTCAGACTCAATCTCACAGCTGCTCGTGGCCCCGTTAATTTAGATAGAAATTAGTGGCTTTCAGAGCGGCGAAGCGGTTGTGTCTCGGGCCGTCGGCTGTGTAACGTTATCTAATTGGGAGATAAGGCTTTGTACGGGAGCTCTGAGAGAGAGGGGAGCAGGGCCACTGTGGGAATGAACCCAGCTGGGAAACTGGAGTACGAACGATAGGAGAGGAGAAAGAGAGACAGACACGGTTTTGTTTCTCCACTTTTGCTCGGACAATGTAAACCTATGCTTTCTCATGCCAATGGAGCGTCGCAGTCCCGCCGGAAGGGAATTTCCGATTCGTTTTTCCCATAGACGTTTCAGAATGTATATATTTAAAGAACTGTAAGCCTCTGACAAAGCCAACTCTGATGGTGACAAATCATGACAATAAACATAAGGCCGAACAAATGATTAGAACATACATGGGCAACTTGCGGCCTGGGGGCCACATGCAGCCCCCACCTTCACTTAATGCGGCCCTCAGGTTAATATCAACTGGCGGCCCGGGGGCCACATGCGGCCCCCACCTTCACTTAATGCGGCCCTCAGGTTAATATCAACTGGCGGCCCGGGGGCCACATGCGGCCCCCACCTTCACTTAATGCGGCCCTCAGGTTAATATCAACTGGCGGCCCGGGGGCCACATGCGGCCCCCACCTTCACTTAATGTGGTCCTATACGACGAATAGCATTGTTTTGATTGATCGAAAACTTTATCAGCAGTTTCCAGAAAAAAGCACAGGAAAGTACAGTTCAATACAAGGTCTGCTAAGATGATCTGAAACCCAAGAAAGCCTATGGCTTGTTTCCATTGGGGTTAATTGCAATTACAATTTTTCAATTTAGGCATTTAGCTGACGCTCTTAATCCAGAGCAATTTACAGTAAACAAGAACACAAGGTAATACATCAAATGCATAGAAAGTAATCTAGGATAGGTATAAACTAAGAACCGAACATCCGTCTAACAGTAAAATATCTGTACAATGAAACTAAGTATAGAATGCTATGTCTACATAATCTAAATTACATATTTTAGCCTTTGCATACACCTGCAAGGTGGTCGAGGCTTAACGACATACAAATATACTATGCAAAAACATATAAACGTTTAGACATCAAAGAGAAAAATATGTACAGTAAACAGATCGGGGAGGGGGGGTTGCTCTTTGAGAGCGGTTTTCAAGGAGAGTATGGATTCACATTATGACTGTGGTAGGGCATTGCACATTTTTGTGGCATATAGAATAGGAACAAATTTAACACCTTGTTTGAGCCAAATCTGGGCTGAACGTGAGTGATTAGTGGAGCTCCCTCTGGTGTTGCGATCGTGGACGTCCTTGACATTTAGGAAGTAGTTTGACAGGTACATATGCGGGCGTCAAGGTTCAAGGTTGTCTTTATTTGTCTCCCTTGGGAGAAATCTGTCTTAGAGACAGAGTCACAGCTGCATACAAATAACAGACACGTTCACATACGAAAAGGAAAAACACCATGAACTACCCACATACACAAAACAGAGATATTGCACACATTCCCTTGATAAAGTGCAACTAGTCAAAATAGTGCTTTTGGCAATACCTGAATGTCAGTCAGTAAAGTGCATTCGGCAATCTCTGATTGAGCATTTTGATTGACAGGGGAACAAAAGAGTGTTTATATCTATTATACACATACCGTGGAGTTCTATACCTCCTACCGGATGGCATTAGCTCATACTCTCGGTACAACACATGCAAAGGGTCAGATACAATATTCCGAGCTTGTCTCAACACTGTTTGTTCAAAGATGGCCTGGGGAGTGATGGGGGGGGGTGGACATGCCCATGATCTTCCCAGCCATGTTTGCTAGCCTACTTATTTAAGATTTGTACTTCACAGTTAGATTGCCAAACCAGCTGGACATACCGTATTTTAGGATTGACTCTATACTAGCTCTGTAAAAGGTCTGTAAAAGTGTCTTTGTGGTAGTAGCATATCTTGTACATCAGGCCCCTTAATTTGACTTGGATTTGACTATGTCTCGTAGTAAAAGGACCCGGGACTCTCTCTCCCCCACCGACTCCACTCGATTCACGAGTCACTACAATGCAATTAAATAAATGTATACCCATATAATGAGGAGCCCATTGACGTTAAAATTATAAATGAGCTGTCTGTGGCTTATAGACAGTTATCTAGTTAAGTAACGGAGTGCAGCTGACGCGCCTTCCTGCTCTTGCAGTGTTTTCTGTACCTTCTTAATGGTTCCTCAAAGAACTCAAAGAAAAGGTTCTCTAGAGCTATAATGAGAAACATGAAGAAGCCATCACTATTAGCATAGGACAGTTCCTCGTGGAGCCATAGGTGACTGATTCTTAATATAGCTGAGTCGTCTCCAGCAAATCAACAGAGATTATTCTCTGCTGCTGGAAAACTTGAGTCTGTGAAAAGGCTTAGGCTGCAGTATACGGCTCGTCACATATTACCTTTAAAAGATTAATTTAAGAGCCATTATTGTTCTGTGGGTAGCCTGCATGGCATCACCTCACCAGTAACAAATGAAACATGAGCTCACAGAGAGAGGTCTGTTCCCAGGTTAGGCCAGGTCAAGTCAAAATGTAAAATATTAAAAGATGTGGAATGTAAATAATTTAAAGAGAAAAAGAGAGAGAGGGAGAACACAGAGGGAGGGAGTGGGGAAAAAGGGAGAGAGATAAGAAGAAAGGGCATGCTAACCACACAAAAGGCTTGTGAACTATGGGACACATCGCCGTTGTCGGGCACAAACCTCTAATCTCCGTATTTCGTGTATTCTTTTGTGCTTGTGTAAATGAACGCCCTAATTGATCATACTACGTAGTATGTGTGACAGTTCTACTATTTTCATTTAGTCAAACTTCAAGCTACAAGTTGAAGCCGCACACGAGCAACATTTCCATCCACCAGCTGTTTAAAATCCCGGAAGAGATGCCTGGGCTATACGTGTTTTCTTGGCGCGACTGTCTGGTTCTACCCAGCCATACACGTACAGTCTCCGACACACTGCATCCACATTACCCTCCCTTTATGTCCTAAATATTACTTGAAGTACAGTATAAAACAAAACACATAACTGTGTAGTTTATGAATTGTGTAGTTTATGAATTGAACACATTGATACAGTTCCCTGCTGCGGGTTGGCAGCACAGTATGAAAGCAAATGCAGCAAATTAAAAATGCAATAATGATGCAACTTCAACTCTCGAGGCACACACCACACACACACACACACACACACACACACACACACACACACACACACACCACATGCACACGCACGCACGTGGGCTGGGCCGGTTACAAATAGTCCTAAACTTCCTATACGTTGCTTGATGAAACAGACCCTGAATTTTGTGTTTTACTGCATTATTGTAATCAAGTGAAAGTAGCAATACTATGGAGAAATACTTTGTTGCAAGTAAAAGTCCTGTATGACTTGAAGTGTGCAGTAAAACAAGGAAACAGTGATACATAGATTATTCCCAAATACTGTAACTTTTGGACCTGTGTGAGCTGTTAATTAGTTGCCTCTATATGACCCTGTATAATTGCTCTTTTCCTAAGTCTCCCCCATGGGCAGATGTTCATCACAAGAGCATGTCTCCTCTAAAATGATGATCAAAGCCATTCTATTACTCCTCCATGACTTTAATGGACTTGGCCAAAGTCATGTGTCACAATTATTGGTCTGGCTGTGTCATGCACTCTCATATTTATAATTAACTGTGTCTATGAGTGCACGCACACACACAGTCGTGCGCACGCACACACACACACACACACACACACACACACACACACACACACACACACACACACACACACACACACACACACACACACACACTCACTTCCTCTATACTGTGACTGTCTGTAAGCGCCTCAACCTGTTTTGTAATCTGTACCAAAACAGATACAAACACAATTTGATGTACAAAAGAGAATGGGAAATTACATGTATCTCTCTTTTGTCTCCAGATAGACGCTTTTTCAGGCCAATTTAGAAAGAAACCAGTGGTGCACATCCTTTTAATGGATGGGTCAGGGTATTCCACACTTTGGTGGAATCTCTCTTGTCTCTCTTGTCATCGCATCTTTCCCATGTCTTCCTCCCGTTTTCTCCCTTCTCCATCCCTCTTCTCCCACACTTTCTCCCTTTCTCTCTCCCGCTGTTCGTCTCCGTCGGGTGTTTTTACGATTCCAATTCAAAAGGATCAACATTATAGAAGCTGCACAAGCTCAGAAGGTGTTGCTTTGCACCACGTTCCCAGTTTGTGGATCTGATACTTTTGAATGCTCTTTAGTGATGCTATGATCAAGTATAGGGTGCTAATTTACAAACAAAAAAAAACCTGTTAGAATATGGAGATAAGAGGTTTTTCGCTGCCCCTCTCCCCCTCCCTCTATCTCTCTCCCTATCTCACTCTGTTGCACCTTCTCTCCATCACTCCCCCTTCTCTCTCCACCCCCCCCCCCTCTCTCTCTCTCTCTCTCTCTCTCCATACCCTCTCAGATCTATGATCGTGCTCCTGTCTGTAGGCTACATTTCGGGGCTCGTTCTCCTCTGTGTATTGCAGTGAAACACACATAGTGATGACGGGGCTACTCCGTAGCATCTAATTAGTTCCACTAGGGGAGCAGGGAGGGAGCCAGTGCTGCCCCTGCCCTTAGTTCCACTATAGGGGAGGAGGGAGGGGGGAGGGGGGAGGGAGCCAGCGCTGCCCCTGCCCTTAGTTCCACTAGGGGAGGGAGGGAGGAAGCCAGCGCTGCCCCTGCCCTCATATTTGGCTTGTGCACTCAGCGGAAAGATGGCCGCCGGCACTCCTTTAATTGCAAAAAAAAAGAAGAAGAAGAAGAAAGCCACCAGAGTGACTGTATGTGTCTTCACTTTTCAGTTCACCTGCATGCATGCTTCTTCTTCCTCCTGATCAGCAGACACGTGTGTGAGTGCGTGCGTGCGTGCGTCTGTTAGAACAGTAGTGGTGTCTTGAAGCCACGACGAAACGTCGAAGTCTTCCGGGTATATTACCTCTCGAGCGTTGATGTGTATCATATATAGTAGTACGCCTCACGCTGCTATCGCTCCTCAATCCGCTCTCTAGATTATATTATAGCTCTATGTGTACACTGTACAGTATTAAAGACAGCATTAATTCAGGCCCACAGTTTGAGACCCACTGGAACTAGGTCGTAGACGTGTGTGTGATTGTTTGTGTGTATGAATCTGTGTTTATGTTTTAATGTGTTTGTGTGAGTGTGTCTGCGTGGTAGTCTGTGCGTGCGTGCGTGTGTGTGCACACCTATATGAAAGGCTGAACATGCCTATCGCACATGAATAAAAGATGTTAGTGAATTATTGAGTAGAGTAGACGTTAACGAGAGGGTGGAAACGCACAGTGAGTGTGTGCGCATGTGTGTCAGTGATTATGTGTTTGTGTGCATGTTTTGGAGTGTGTGCATGTTTTGGAGTGTGTGTGTGTGTGTGTGTGTGTGTGTGTGTGTGTGTGTGTGTGTGTGTGTGTGTGTGTGTGTGTGTGTGTGTGTGTGTGTGTGTGTGTGTGTGTGTGTGTGTGTGTGTGTGTGTGTGTGTGTGTGTGTGTGTGTGGGTCTGGGTGTGAGAGAGTGCGTGAAAACCTGTGTCAGTGTCAAAAACCTTTACTTTTCAGGATCAAATTAAATTTAAAATTAAATCTACAAGCTCAAAATGGGTCGATTTGCGTCTCGCTTGGAGCTTGCGGATCTACTCTTTTTGATGCTTTTGTGTGACGCTGTAGTATTATCATGTCGTAGGGTGTCGAGAAAAAAAAAAGGTTATGGAGATACAATTTACAATTTAGGCACATGGTAATACATCAAAACATAAAAAAGTCATCATGCATCCTACGTAAGCTTAAAGGACAACAGTTATTTTTTCAAACGACATTTGTTTAATGCGTTTAATTCGCCATTTTAAAATAATTAAAAAGAAACAGCGGATTTATCCGGGACCTGATGACGAGGCCGTCACGTTATGATGACGAAACCGGAAATCAAGTCATCATCTGGGCTGCTAGGGCTTCTGGGAAATTGAGGCCAATGCAAGTGAACGAGAGGGGAGAGACAATCTTGGCTCGCTTTGCTCTTTGTCTGTGACCCGGATCAAGAAAGTGGCTTTTTTGTCGGCTCAATAACCGTTTACTAGCTGATTTTCACGGATCTAAAGCGCAAATTCTAATAGGTAATAAAACAATCCCGGCAGCATAGAATATTTGATTAAAATGCGGGCAAAGCATTTTATGGAGTCAAACTGTTAATAGAGAAAGTAAAAGATGAGTGTTAATTTTTCTAAGTTTTAGGGATTCTATCTGTTTTTGACAGGGGGGTGGGGGCATTCGAGCATGAGGATAAATCATGTATTCTTTTTAGAATAGAATAGTCCAAGAAATTACATCTGGCCACAAAAGATCACGAGATTACTGAATGTGTCAAACTGACATATAGAGCCTATGACACACAGTGTGGCTTCCCCCCAGTAGGCTACCTTCACATTCAGTAGATCCTGTGATCTTCTGTGTCCATAATATTTTGTAAAAAAAAATACATATTTAGCCCCATGCTCAAATGGCCCCACCTCCCTGTCAAACTGCTAAAATCCCTAAAATGAAAAAAGCAGCAAATGAAGAAAAATTAACACTCATCTTTTACTTTCTCTAATAACAACCTAAAACATGATTCATGGTTGAAAAAAACTAAAGTTGTCCTTTAAGAACCTAACAGTGGAATAATTATGTGCTATGTCTACATAAAGTATATTTAAGTTACATAAGTTGAGCCTGTGCACATACGCATTTAGGAGGTCGAGGCCAGGGCAAGCACTACGGCCAGTGCTATGGGCTAAGATGTAGTCTGAAGAGGTCCGTTTTCAGACTGCGGCGGATGATTGGGCAGTGAATCTGCAGTTCTGATTGTAATGGGAAGTGCATTCCACCGTTTTGGAGGCAGAAGGGAGAAGAGTTTGGAACGTGTGGAGAGCTGGCGTTTTCAGCGAAGGTACTTCCATCTTCCCTGAGATAACGGGTTTCTGCCCGACCGCAACAAAATGTTATCCCGGAGTGGAGGCAGTTAACGAAGTGAAAGTGTGTAGAGAGAAGTCGAGAGAGAGAGACGGAGAGAAAGAAAGTGAAAGAGATAAAGTGAGAAAGTGGAAGGCTGTGAGATTGAGAAGCTACAAAGTGGCTCGTGGTACTTCATGGATGAAGGCAGCTCTAGGGGTCGTCAGAATCAGTATAGGGGTCATCCTCCGGGAGAACGTGAGTGCACTCAGCAAGGTTCCTGGCAATCCACCCATTAGATGTCAGAGATATCCTGTCTGCCTGCAGTGTTGTGCACAGTGGACATCTTGGCTGCATATTATCCCAACGCCAGGATATCTATTCCACTATCTTCTCCCAGTTCCATAGACCTTTATTTTGTATTTATTTTTAAGGACCCCCCCCTCCCCCATTTTGATATCGTTGCTACAGGCAGAAACCTCTTATCTACATGTTTTGTGTGTGCGTGCGTGCCTGCATGCGTGCGTGCGTGCGTCCGTCCGTCCAATTCCATTTCGTTTTAGTCATATATTAGTCATCTGAAATGTTTTACTTTTAGTCTAGTTTTAGTCAACTAATGTGCATTACATTTTAATTTTGTCGAAACAAATATGTTGGCCTTAATGGCGTCGTAATGCCTGATTTTGCACTAATCATGAATTGATTCGTTGGATGATTGTGATGTTGCATTGACACATTTTGCTGGAGACCCCCTGGAACCCCCCCAAGGACCCCTTGGGACCCCTTGGGGTCCTCGGGTCCCACTTTGAGAAAAACTGAAGTACAGTAGAGCCACTATTTGAACTATTTTTGCATTAAATCGCACTGTGCGCTGTGACGTGTTGTGAGCCTAATCGGCCGCACGCACTCACGCACACACGCGCACACACACACACACACACAAGCCCTGCCATTGAGCCATGAGGCCCATAGGGCAGGGGCCTATCTCCTGTTTCTGTAGCGTGAGGCAGCTTGATGTGTCCACCACCTGGTCATGACACTACTGTACGTCGCAGGGTCTTACCCTCGATGCTGAGTGCCAAACATTTTGTCTGACCCGGCCGGGGCGGACACTCTAACCACAAGGCCACTGCGGGAAATTTAGAGTAGCCAATTATAGCCCACTTTTCTTTTCCTGAATGTAGTCAATATTGATTCCTCAAAAAAACAGAACACGTTGAAATAAGGAGATACGAGCATTGCGATGTTTGACGAAGAAAGGCAAGAGTCAGCAAGATTGAGAGGTGCGTGTGTGTGTGCGTGCGTGCGTGCATGTGTGCATGCGTGCGTCTCACCATACAATCCTGTAGGGCCTACACTGTTTATCTGGGGCCCCTCAAGGGCCTCTGACAAGCTCTCACCTGAAGCGCTGTGAGGTTCACCCGGAGTTTACTGTATACTGTTGGGTTTCCCTCTCTTGTGACTAACTGTTCAAACGCCCACACACACACACACACACACACACACGTGCACGCGTACGCATTCTCCCTTGTGGTTGTTTGACAAATGTTAGCTAGTGGCACCTTGCTTGCACTTTTACACGTCGCTCTGGTGAAGAGCATCCGCTAAAGGCCTCACCTGCATGTAAGCTGTCATTTTGCAATGTGCTGTGCGTGCGTGCGTGCGTGCGTGCGTGCGTGCGTGCATGTGTGCGTGCGTGCGTGCGTGCGTGCGTGCAACTAACAGTAGCCTATCACCATGTGTGAAATGCCGGGAGCCAGAACATCTGTTTAGATTTTGGTGGTTGTTACTGTATTTGTAATTTGTAAAAGGAAAATCTGTCTGTGCCTCTTGCCTACAGAGACACTGAGAATCGAATAATACATGTTTATTTTCACTCGTAATTCGGTGGCTGCTGGATGACTTCACCCATTCCCAGCCTTCATACATACAGTATATCCTCACTATTGATAATTGTTGTCTACTCATTGTGTCTCATATAGGACCAGTGACATCATTGTTAAAGGGTAACTTCACCGTCTTTTGCGACGAGATCTTATTTTAACGATGTTTAGGACACAAGAAATACTTTCCTGTGGTGTGTAATATTGTGTTTGTAGATATTTTAGTCATGGCGCCATGTTCATGACAATTCCCAGTAGGATGAAGGTAAACACGTAAAGTAGGATGCTGTGCACATACTGACACGATGATGTCATGATAGCGTTGACCAATCAAGAGATAACATGCATGTTACAACCATGACGCGTTACAACCTCCCCTACTTTAAATGCATTTTGATACCAATACTTTTGTGCTTGTACTCAAGTAAATGTGAATTCCGGACCTTTACTTGTAACAAAGTATTTCTATATTTCAGTATTGATTATTTTACATAAGCACAGCATTTTCACTTTTGTCCACCACTGTGTAATTCAGGGGTACTGTGGACAGGGGTGACCTGAGCCAAAACTGTTTGAGAACCTTGCATTGCTGAACGTGCAACGTTGTGTGTGTAAGTGAGCTTAATGCTGGTAGTTTTACTCCAGACGTGGCAGACAGCAGCCCGCCAGCCGCCCCTAGCGTCCTGTCACACACGCCGCTGTGCACGGGGTCACTGTAGCAGGTGCATGCTGGGTAGCCATGGTGCCGCGCCAACGCTTTTTCATAGATCACGTATACGTCCCGTTACATCACGTCTGACTGATTAGAACCAGCCATGGACTGCAGTGAACCATATGATTGGCCAATGAATGCACTTGGCTATTGTTCACAATTGCATCTAATTAAGAGAGCATTTTTTAAACATATTTCTACATTTGCTTGCAGCCTGCAAAATATTGAAATTTGACAAAGACAAAATAATGAACATCCAAACTATATTAGCCTAATGATTCTCCTTCAATGTATTAGAGACGCTTCCATTATAATGACTCCCACACAGCTGTGACAGCACAGACTGACATGGCACTGTAAATATGTTGTCGCTGTCGGGTGAAAACCCACAAAGCTGTTACTTTTCAGGAAATGATAAAAGGATCAAATATGTCTTAATCCTATTGTCCTATTTCTACATTGTGATATTGGTATTTTTACTTAGTAGTAGAAAAGTAGTCAAAATGATCTCCTTCCATCACTGGTACCATCTGGAATACAGATTTTTGTGTCATTTAGTGCAAACAAAGGCTGCCTGAATTGTTTTGTGTATTGTAATTGTATAATCCCCCACGAGCTTGCAACTTTCTAATAACGCGAGCGATACACTATTGCATACAATGGTCCTGATTCTTCAACGCGTTTACGCTGATATAATGACGTGACGCTAGCGGCAGGCCCGGCGCCACGGGGGTGCCAGAGGGTGCCCAGCACCCTCGGTTCCAAATTCTGCACCCTCACTTTTATGTACTATACAGCATAGTTTTACTATATAAAAATTAGATGTGCACCCTCGCCATTTTCAAATGCCCCCTCAGTCATTTCATCCTGGAGCCGAGCCTGGCTAGCGGAAAGGCATTTACGTGGATTTCCCACATAATTTGGAATTCATGGAAATGGCCGTGAACTTGACGCTCACGTAGGTTGTTCGGAAACTCTGTCAAATCCTACGGGACGTCTTTAGGTGGCGGAGAAATTTGCGGAAGCATACACTTGCGTATAGATTTATTCAGAAGGCTTTAGTCTTCATGCTGAATCAATAAATTGTTCCCAAATCTCAGATAAAATATGTAGGTCCCCAACATATTGGTCGATCAGCACATGTATAAAGAAATTATAGCCTATATAATAAAAGCTGAGTGCACTTGTATGCCTAAATGCATGCATTCTAGGCAAGTTAGCCTATAGTCCCATACAGAAACTGCCCCTGAAAGCCCGACACCTTTTTATTTATTTATTAGGATATTACTATAGCATGCGCGATTGCGCTTCTCACTTGACAGCTTTCTACTCGCAGTGCAAGCAGACAGCAGCGTGCTGCCGATCCGATTCACATTGGGAAATGAATAGGGCTATATAGCCCTATATAAAAAATAGAAGACCACATTAGCCTAATGAATGGCATCAGCGTGTTTGAAAGTCGGCCAGTCATATCATATTTTTAAGCCAGCTCACCTCCACTCGCGCTTGTTCACAAACATGACGGACAGACTTTATAATAATGTATATTGATATTGATCACATGCATGGATGCCACACACAGAATAGTTTAACTCACTGGATAAACTCACTGGATTATAATTTCTTCAGACAAGAGGATCCCAGGCCTAAGGTAGGCCTATAATTATTCACTTATGAATGTATAGGCTACTGTTCTTTATCGCGCAAACCGTGTCGAGGGCCCATGCCCCCCTCCCTCTCTCTCTCTCTCTAGCTCTCTCTCAAAAGACGACTTTTGCATTGACATATATCCAATATAAAAGTAGACCGTGTAACGGTGGCGTATTTCTTTTTAATGAATTAGGACCATTGTGTGCACTGTGTATTGGATGGACTGGATGTAATGAATGTCTTAATTGTGGCGCTACAGTTAACTTGTGCTTAGTAAGAAGTAGCTTGATGAGCGGACTCTCATTCTGTCCATTACAGTGAACACAAGGCACAATGCACTTCATTTGTGTGCCATTACTGTCAGCGATCGAAGAACTGATTAGTTTTTGCCAGGTGCTTGAAAAGCGCCTGGACTACATTTCCACGCACCAGTACTAACAACCGCAAAGAAGACGTCACGTAAGGGACACTTTTCCATGATTGGGCGACTTATCCATGAAGCCCAATATAGTCTGACCGGCATTAAAACCAATACTCTGAACATCGCAACGTGGAGCGAGTGGCAACAGGAGCAGAAGCAGACGGTTGACAATAACCACTGCATGGTTGAAACACCTTTAGCGGCTGTTAACGGCGCTCCGACTGACATGGACACCTGTTTGACCTTGAAACTTTGGTTCATCAAAGTCATAGGGAAAGTCTGTAACACATGATACCAATATATAATATTGTATCTCACCCTTCAAATCAGTGGTATTTCCACATTTTCTGTATTTTCTTCTACTCCACTACAATTATTTGAAAACTTTAGTTACAGTTACTTTGTAGATTTGGATTGCTATTATAAAACATACATTAACCGCTTCAGTGCTATTACATTTCGGCCATTTGAAAATAGACAATCTACAAGTTCACAAGTCCACTCAGACGGGTACGAGCAGTGAAATGTCGGTGTGACAACATGGACCGCATGACTGTGGACTAACAGCTATACAATATGCACAGGACATTGTAATGAAAATCAAATCAAATCAAAATATAAGAACCAAGATTAACCTACATGGAATGCGCGATGGGGAATGTGTAATTCTCCTCCCACCAAGTTCTCCAGTTAATTTGTTAAAAAACCAAAACAACTATGGCACAAACACACACAAACAGATATAGGAGCACACACTGCTGCGGGCGGGGCAATGAAACATCATCCACACTGTGCTCTATAATGGCTCCTAGGACTTCTTCACAACATCATCTGCATAACTTCACATCTTAACGCACGATTGGGTTACTTCTGGAAGATGTGAGGGAGGAGGAAAGAGGGAACTAGAAGGAAGAGAGAGAGAGAGAGAGATGGTGAAAAAGGAGAGGAGGAATGGACGGAGCAATAAAGTAAAAAGGGGGAGAGATATGCTTGGAAAGAGAAAAAGAGCGAGAGGGGTAATGTTGGTGAGGAAGAGAATCGACACAAGTGGGAGAGAGCGGGATGGAGTGATGTGGGGTGGGGGTGGGGATGAACATCTGTGGGGTCTGTTGGAGACAGAGGAGGTTCACAGCTGTCATCTCCTCCCAGCTGCTCCCTTCACCTCCACCATCGCACCAAAGCAAAGGATCATGGGAATTCCTCACGCTATAGTGCCCCCATGCTCTTCCAATCCGTTTACATTTTATATTGCTACGATCCTTATCCCTACAAGACCCACGGTTGTACTTCTGCAACATCATTTCATTTCATTTTACTTCATTGATGTAAATTTTTTAGTCTTGCAATGCCATTGGTCATGATATTTGCATATAAATACCGCCTAAAATAGCTTACAATCTCATCTATAGCATATCTGCAAGCTTGCAATGCATTGTGAGCTTGTACTGTACGGTAGATCTGCTTTTTTCAAAAGTTTTGAATATTAATTGTATACACTAGCCCTTACCCGTTGTGAGATATTTGCCCCCCCCCCTTGTGGCCGTGGGGGGGTACTGCGCCCGGGTGCGTTTGTAATTGACTAATACATTCATTAATAATCATTAATGTGTCAAATCGAAAAAAAATCGTTACGCCCTCCATATTCATATGGTCAATGCCTGTGTGAAAAGTGGGAGTGATTGGTGCAGGCAGTAAGGAGTCACAGTGACACACAGACACAGACACAGGCATACAGACATTGTTAGAATTATAGTATGATATGATGATGTTAAAACTTGTGAAATGGGAATGGGATATTCTGCATAATGAGTACTACTACTACTACTACTACTTTTGGTGAACTTTGAATTTACTTGTAACAGAGTACTTCTACGTTGCAGAATATTTTTTACTTCTATGTTAGTAGGCCTATACTTCTTCCACCACTAACCATCATCATACTCCTTTGAGGGTTGAGCCCGCCTCCCTCTGGGTGAAGCGTGCTGAGGAGACCACCTCACCACTTAACACTGCTGCTCACTGACGTCATTGTGTAGTAATCCGTGGGCGGATGCATGGCTTAATTTGGAGAATGCATTGTATAGGGCCTTTAGTGTGTTCTTCTTATCATATTGAAACCTCCATAATTCCATTGTATATATTTCTATCATAATGAAAAGGAACGCTTTTGGACATAATGAGGTTTCCGCCTGACAGCAACGATATGCATTAATCCTGGAATCCCTCTTTTCGTTTTCGTCACGTACTACTTTTTTGTGTGTATATATATATATATATATATATATATATATATATATATATATAAATCTTTGAAAATAGCAAATCCTAACGCATCTCAGTGTCATGCTTTGAGAGCTGTTTTTAGGGGTTGTGACTTATGAGAACCTCTAGTCTACATTTTAGAGCCAGTCATTGGTGTGAATATATATAACAATAGGCCTGTTCTATCCGGTATAGTAAATACTTTCCAGTCTGTACTAATCCGGTGATGCAAATTGTTCATCAGAACTGGTCTTCAGAGACGACGGGGAGGCTTTGCTTGAAGGCACCATTCTTTGTTGTTGTGTTTTGGGTGAAATTGGTCGACCTGCCCACCGTAATACGTTTTCTCTTTGTCTTTTATTGAGAGCTAGCCCATAAAGCCTTAGAGTGAGTGGACACAGGAGGGAGGTTGTACTGTGTTGTGATCCAAGGCCAGATGGGAAACTATTTGGGTCTCTTTGGCTCGCCGCATCTTTAATGGCTTTCACACGACTTCACTTCTCTGAACTGTTGTGACCTCATTCTGATTGGCTCTGACTTCAAATTAACATCACGGTTATTTAAAACCTTTGCCTCGATCGGATTACAGTGAACCAAATGACTTTGTGAAAATGGCAGTTCTAAAAGCTTGCACGTCGTACACGTGTGTACACATTATGACACGTACACGTGTACACATTATGACAAAGTAGATACTATATTGTCACTGTCGGGCAGAAACCTCCCATCTCCATTATGTTAACTCAAAAGTAGCAGATCTGCAAGCTTGAAACATATATAAAATATTTGCAAAAAGTCACTGAGCTGCTTTTGTGTGTGTGTGTGTGTGTGTGTGTGTGTGTGTGTGTGTGTGTGTGTGTGTGTGTGTGTGTGTGTGTGTGTGTGTGTGTGTGTGTGTGTGTGTGTGTGTGTGTGTGTGTGTGCGTGTGTTGTGTCCCAGTACAATCAGAACTGCAGCCTCACTCCCAACCTTCCGCCGTAGTCTGAAAACCCTCCTCTTCAGACTCCATCATGGCCTGTAGCACTCGCCCTAGCCCCGACATTTTTATGTAGAATTACAGTAGATGGCATTTGTATGTAGACAGAGCACTATAAAGTATACATGCATAGTTCCATTATATTGATATTCCACTGTTACGTTCTTACGTATGACTCATGATAACTACTTTTTATGTATGTGATGTATTGCCAAGCTTTTTTGTTCTTGCTTAAAGTAAATCGCTCTGGATTAAGAGCGTCTGCTAAATGCCTAAATTATGAGTGTGCACAAATTGCGTGCAGACCCTATCGCGTGTTATGCCTCCATGTAGGTCTGGCAGTGTGACAGGGGGTCCGATGGAGGCACCCAGTGGGAGAAGGCAGCCACAGATGGAGCCCCCGACCCGGCGAGCTGCACTCTCAAGTCAGCTGCACGGCTCAGGAGAGCCCCTGGGATCCACAGGCCCTCTGTCCTCTGACATGAGTTCTCCATGCCATGCCGGGTTGTTTTCTTTTTTTTATATATATATTTTTTATCCCACGATTTTGTAACCCATTTTTCACCCCTGTGTCAATCATCTAATGTGATCCTGGGCTCTACACACCCTCCTCCAACCTCGTCCCCATATATGGGGGACAAGGGGAGAGCAACGGACTTGAACACATGCTTCCTTCATGCCTGAGTGTCCAAGTTGCTCCTTTACACCTGACAGGGGGGAGTTTCCCTGGTTGGATGTAGCGCGTGGAAGGAACATGTTATTCCATCCAGTTCCTTTCCCCTCCATCAGGCGCCCCGGCTGGCCAGGGGGAGGCAGTTTAGTGGCCGGGTTGTTTTCCAACCCACTGAATCTCTATACCGTTGGGCTGCAAGGCTATTGCACGTGGACCCCCGTAATAATTGGAAAAACACTTAATTTTTCAATAATTAGAATATAAAAGTATAATAAAACAAGAGACTCTCGGTCAAAACTGCCAGGTGCAACAAGCTCTTGTAGCGCCCGTTTTCGTTCGTTTCCAACGTTCTGTTGTTGGTTCACTCACTGTGTTTTATAGTTGTCCTTATAGTTGGGTCATAATATTTGTTTCTGTTGCCACTTGCTCTGCGCTGCAGCGTTCAGAGTATGGGTATTTTATTTATGCCATTCAGACTATCATTGGCTTATGAGGCAGCCAATCATGACTAGGACGTCACTAAAGTTGCCACTAAAGTCGTCTTGACGGTCGTCAGTAGTGGTGCGTGCAAATGTAGTCCAGGCACTTTTCAAGCACCTGGCAAAAATTATGATGTAAAAATGTGTTTTCATGGGTCGAAGGCAGGGAAACAATCAATTGAATGATCATTAAATGCACATGGCCCACCCATCATGGGCCATGTGTGCGGACAGGGTGCAAAACATGGTCTCGGCCATGCCTTCGGCCTGGCGGAGACAATGATACAAAATAAGAAAAGCTAAAGGTTTCCACTACAGCAGGGATGAGCTGAACTGAGAGCCGCGGGTTGAGGCAGAGTGAGGTATTAGGTCCGGAGGAGAGGCGACATGAGGAAGCCAGGGTCAAGGAGGCAGTGGAAACACTTTGCTCAAGCACTTTGCCTTATTTCACTGGATTAACCTTACAAAGAAATGTATTTCATGCTTTAATGATTTGTGGGGTGTGGAGTGAATCGGATACAGGGAGGCCCTGCTATGGACCAACTATAATATCATCAAATTCTACTTCAACAGATAACGTAAACTTAGAACCTATTTAATTGACCAGATCACTAAATTATATTTATTTGTCTCTACTCATGTCTTACGGTAGATAGTATTCTAATCATGTTGTAGTTTTAGAGGGGCACTAGCCTTTGAATTTGAGGGTTTGTGTAAATACAAACATTGACTGCCATTGACAATAAATGGCCAGCTTTGAGTGTTTGTGTAATACTACTTATGGCACTTACTTGTGGCACGAAGCAACGCGTTCTCAGCTTGATGGTTCTGCTACTTTAGCTCTTTTTAAATTTGAATCCTGAAAAGTAACACCCGACAGAGACCATATATATATATATATATATATATATATATATACTGTACAGCTAGTATACTGTCTGCAGTATACAGTACAAATATACACAGAGTGGCATGTTCCCTCGTGCCCTCTCTCTCTCTCTCTCTCTCTCTCTCTCTCTCTCTCTCTCTCTCTCTCTCTCTCTCTCTCTCTCTCTCTCTCTCTCTCTCTCTCTCTCTCTCTCTCTCTCTCTCTCTGACATGCTACACTGAGTCCCATGTTGAGATGGGCTTAATCCCAGGTTTTCACTTGACTTGACTTGCAACTTGCCTGTCTCTCACTCTCTCCTTTCCCTCTCCCACGCACGCACACGTGGGAGAGGGCACGTGTGCACGCACGCACGCACGCACGCACGCACGCACGCACGCACTGAGAGGTCTCTCTCTCTCTCTCTCTCTCTCTCTCTCTCTCTCTCTCTCTCTCTCTCCCTCTCCCCCTTCTTCCTTCCCTGTATGTGGTCACGTAGGGCCCGGTCCATCGCCCCTCGTGGATCAAGACCGCTTGATTGACCATGAAAACACTGGAGCAGTGCTATATGCAGCCAATTAGACCTCCTCCTCGCATCCTCCACACAGGGGAATGTCTGTAGACACCAACCAAGAGTGTGTGTGTGTGTGTGTGTGTGTGTGTGTGTGTGTGTGTGTGTGTGTGTGTGTGTTCTTAATTGTCTGTTGGGTGGAAACCTCATATACAGTATGTCCAAGACTGTTACTTTTCAGGATTCAAATTCAAAATGAGTGAAATCTACAAGCTTGAGGATCTGCCACTTGTAATGCTTTTGTGTTACACTGCAGTATTATGATCAAGTCGGGCGTTAATATACGAAAGAAAACACACGTTAAAATATGGAGATAAGAGGTTCGCCTGACAGTGACGGTATACTCTGCTAGTAATGAGCATTACCATTACTGTATACACTACTGACTCTGCAGCATGGAGCGTTGATCTGGTTTATTTACTATACTTATGTTGATTATGAACGGTGTATCTGACTGTGCTCCCATGTGAGAACCAGTGCAAGGTTTTTTTTTGCTTTTACATGCTGATGCACACACTCATAAATGTACAGTATACATAACAGTTACAGCCAATTACCCGTCTTCCCACCAACACACACATACTGTACATACAGCATTATATACCGCGTCACAATAACATGCATACTCGTATAAACACGGCTCATTAAACAAATTATTACCAAAGTGTGTATGCGGTTCCGTATAACTACAATACAGGACTTATTTTAACACATAACACATGCTTAATTAAATAATCTTTAACCCCATTTGACTGCCGGTGTTTTTCACTAACCTTTGATAACCAATATTGTACACTGCTCCATTCCACGCACCTGAAAATCTAAATATATATTTACAAATCTATACAAATAATTGGCAAAACGCATGAGATTTCATTCATATTGTTACATCTATCTATAAATGCACCAAGTCTCTTTATGTACCTACAGTACCTACACATGTACGTACGTACATGTGTACACGTAACTCGAACTCTGTTCGATCCACCGACTTCAAAGTCGACACACGTGTTCCACACCACCACAGGGAGTGCAGTGCCCGGTGTCGAGTCCGTCGGATAGCCGGTTGTCCAGAACCAGCACAAAAGCCTCTGCCCAGGCTCTGCATCACCCCTATACAGTATCTCCATATATGGAGCTGGCCTGTTCTGACATCACAACACTTCATATTTGGCCATGCCCTGACACAGAACTCCATATTGGAATAAATGGATACAGATCGAGAGACAAATACAGAAATCTCCATTTACACAGACAGATGGGTGGAACGGGTACTCTGACACAGGTAGCTTATAGCCTACACAGACAGATGGGTGGAACGGGTACTCTGACACAGGTAGCCTACTGTATAGCCTACAACGGCTATCGCATAGCCGGGTAGGGCTAACCAACTTCCATCATTGCTGACTCGGTGCTCTACAGCCGGGCACCGGGTCTAGTTAATATAATTAATATAAAACAATGTAAAAAGAAAACATCATGATCCTTTGGTACTTTATATTGTGGTTGCTGTCGGGGAGAAACCTCTTATGAATTTCAACTTTTCCTATTTTTGGGGTGTTTTTTTTGGGCTCCCCTACGTGTATTCTTTCCCCCCCCCCCAATTTTGAAAAATCAGGCTTCCTCTTCATCCAACTGATTGGCTGCTTCCCGTGATGTCACATGAACCTACATAATTTGCATGAACTGGCTAAATAGCGCCACTTTTCAAATCAGGACAGGATGTGGTATATTGCAGCTGAAAGAGCGTTATATAGCAGAGAGAAATGACATGGACTGGTTATATTATTATTACTATACTATACTTACTATTTTAGGAAGAAATAGTATAAAGTTGAGGGGCAAATCAATTATTAAAATGCATGGTGTAGTAGATCCTTTAACTTTTAACACAACTTGTTTTTTTGCTAATTAATGTCCTACTTCCTTGCACTACAGCGTCACACAAAAGCAATAGATCAGCAATGTTCTGTTATTGTTTTATTTGAATCCTGAAAACTGTGAAAAGTATGTTTTTTGACTATGAGGGTTCTATACACAACATCAATGAATTGATAGTTAGACTTTTACTTACAACAGAGCAATCGTCGGACACAAATCTCTTCACAGTTTTGACATAAGGTCTTCACAGGACTTTTAAGGAAATATTTGAATGAATAAAACATATATCTTCCTCGCTGCAGTTCCACTCCATTTTGCTTTAGATTCTTTTTTAGATTTATTTTTCTTTCTCCCCAAGAGTCCCCGTCTCCTGGCATCTGTGCCGCAGTGTACTTCACACAATTTAATTTCCGTTAATTGACTATTTTGGAGTGTCGAATGACGAGAGGTTTCCATCTTCATATTGTCAGGAAGCAGCTGCCAGCTGCGCAGAGAGTCGCACTGTAATGAAATCAGCTACTCTGCTGGATTTCTGACGACGTTTAAGATGCTTATACTGTACATTACTGACACACCCTTGATGGGTGCAGAGGAAAACACTGCATTTCTCTAGTATAGAAACTCTCTTATCTTCAAGCGGCTAACTTTCCTCTTACTTTGGTAAATGGGTATAACTTTACACCCTATTTGGTAAATGCATAACTTTCCACCCTATTTGGTAAATGGGTAACTTTCCACCCTTGCTAAATGGTAAATGGTGCATCTAGGGGTTCAGCGTCTTGCTCAAAGGACACTTCAACACTAACTCTTGGGGAACCGAGCCTGGGATCGAACTGGGAATCTTCCGGTTGCCAAGTGGCCGCTCTACCCCTTGCAGGGGGTCCCCAGCTAAATGAGTTACCATATTGTGCCACATATAAGACGACTCTGATTATAAAACGACCCCCATTTTTCAAGACTAATTTGTGGAAAAAGAACATTGTCCCCGATTATAATACCCTGTTTTTTTAAGGATATTGCCATCGGAAAAAGAACAGTCTATTCAGCACAATAGGGTAAAGCAGTTAACTACTTTAAGCCATGCATCTTAAAACTGCCGATCTACAGTACTGTATACAGTAAGCTCCCAACGCGCCACGATGCAAGATTTTCAACATATCTTGTACACATATCGTGTCCCTGGCACAACATGGTTTCAGATGTGCAGGTTTCCAAGTAGACATATTCATTCTGACTTATCTGGACATGAAAAGGTTTGAGGACCTGTTTTATAGGCCTAACTGCCTCCCTATGGACCGATTCCGTAACGGGTCTCATGTTCGCAGCCTACGTATTTCCTGTAGGCGGAGACGACACATCTGTGGTTCCCCCGCACCAAGCTTCTACTACAGTGAATGGAAAAGTGACTGATGTTAGTCTGCCTCAAACATTACTCTTTTACCTGCTTTTTACTAACATTAACATTACAAAGATGCCCAGAACATTGGGATGAACCTGTGTAGTTTATGGCTGCTCAAACAGTAGTGGCAACATTCCAAAAATAAATAAACGGAATGTCAAAATACCAGAGCCATTGAGTAATGGTTGAGCCAAAGCAGTGAAAGGTCCTGAAAGATACATAACGTCAGTCTTACCCAATACCCAATCTTTCTGTTTTAGGAACACAAGGCTGCTGTACTTTATACCTCATACTAAGCATTAAAGTATGAGGTATAAAGTACAGCTGCCTTGTGTTCATAAAACAGAAAGATTGGGTATGTTCTGGGCATCTTTCTAATGTTAGTGTTAGTAAAAAGCAGGTAAAAGAGTAACGTTTGAGGCAGACTAACATCAGTCACTTTTCCATTCACTGTAGTAGAAGCTTGGTGCGAGGAAACCGCAGATGTGTCGTCTCCGCCTACAGGAAATACGTAGGCTGCGACCATGAGACCCGTTACGGAATCGGTCCATATGACTGGACCAGACCTATACCATTAGTGGCAGTGCTCCAGTACCACGTAGAAGCACGCACGCAGGCAGGCACGCACACACACGTGCTCGCACGCACGCAGGCATGCACACAGGCATGCAGGCCCGCGCAAACACACACACACACACACACACACACACACCATGTTTTTTTCTGTGTAGCCAAGGCAAGCAGCTCTAATTTTTGTATCTCTCTCTCTCTCTCTCTCTCTCTCTCTCTCTCTCTCTCTCTCTCTCTCTCTCTCTCTCTCTCTCTCTCTCTCTCTCTCTCTCTCTCTCTCTCTCTCTCTCTCACACACACACACACTTGCAGGAAAGGAGGTGGTGTTGAATAAGAATATAATCTAACCAGCTACTGTTACTCCTGCTGGTGAGTTGCATTCACACCAATAACTAATATGTGGTTGTCAGGATAAAATGGTGTTTTCTAGGGTCTAATATGTGGCTCATAATTATGAAGGACTAGTAGGTGACAAAAAACTGGGAAAATGAAATAAAAGTTGAATTCAAAATTAAAATGTTAGCCGACATGTTGGCCAAATGTTTGAACAGAGATTGTATAGCTAAAAGTATGAAGGGAATACAAATTAAAAAAACGGGCGTTAAGATAACATTTGTGTGATCGCCTCTTAGCAATCCTACGACTAAAATTACAAGTACCACCCCCCCCCCCCCCCCCCCCACCCTCCATTTGATTGCCCATGGGGTTTAAAGATTCCCCACTGGGGCCCTCTCCCTCCCTCCCCCCTGCAGTCTCAAAGCCATGCATGTCCTCTCTGAGTCGGCAGCCCATTGTACCGTAAAGCCCTCTGAACAAAAGCATCAGCAAAATGACACATGTTATGTTCCTATCTATCACTTAAGGCCCTTCTATTAGTCTGGTGGAAATAATCCTCCTCCCTTTTAATCATCAGCCAAGTCAAAAAATGCTTATAAACTGCCCCGTGGGACTTTCTTTGCCACCGTTTATTTATTTATTTATGTACTGTATGTGCCTGCCATCTCTCTCTCCCCCTCTCCCTCTCCCTCTCCCTCTCCCTCTCCCTCTCCCTCTCCCTCTCCCTCTCCCTCTCCCTCTCCCTCTCCCTCTCCCTCTCCCTCTCCCTCTCCCTCTCTCTCTTCATTTCATGTGTACTATGCTATCCGTAAAGGAATTAGGGGAGGTTTGACACTCGACAGTTTAAAAGTCCTCAGTGAAAGATAATTGCTCCGGTTTGGCTCGGTGTGGCTGTCTGAAAGGCTTTTTGTCTTTTATTTTTTTGCCCTGCATGCCTTTTTGTCTTTGACGAATAGTTTTTCAACCTTAAACCGTGGCCTATTAACACCTTAACAGCACATTAACAACCTTGTCACACTGCATGGCGAGCAGGCGGTGTACATATAGAGAGAGGCGTAGTTAACATTATTTATGTTGGAGAATCATTAGCAGAGGCAGTAACGGGAAGGATTAAAGGGATAGTTACGCCCAAAATTACTTTTTATGTATTGATTACTCTTCTCATGCAGGAGACTTGAAAGGTTTCATGTCTTTTAGGTTTTATGACCTCAGTTACACCGGAAAAGCCTGCACTTTGAACATTCAGTGGATTTTCTGTGGTCTGGAGTTTTCTCTGGGGTTTGGAAACCTTTTGAGCTGCAATGAAAACAGACAAAACTGTGAAAACGGTGACATCTGCTGGCAAATCCCATGGGATTTGCAGGCTGTGACATCACAAACAGCAGGAAAGCCAGAAAACCCCAGACCACAGAATATCTACTGAATGTTAAAAGTTCAGGTTTTGTGGGTGTAATTGTACGGAGCCCCTGAATGCCCATGCATTCAAAATATATTTTATCTTGTCCGTACAATGTAATATCTCGGCCGTACAAGATATTATCTCGTACGTACAAGATATTATCTTGTACGTACAAGATAATTATTATCTTGCATTATCGTACAAGATAATTATTATCTTGTACGTTCACACCGCCCCCAGGCAGTGTGAACGTACAAGATAATAACCTGAAATTCCCGGCAGTCCGTCAGTCACGCCTCGTGACACGCTCCATATATTGTATGGCCGTCTCCATATATGAAGATAACAACACGACACTGACCTCATCAAACCCTGGATAGCCAAAGATGGAGAAGACTGGATCATCACCTAGAACTGCATATGGAGCCGGCCAGCAACTCTACATCTGACCTCACGGATAGACACCAGATTAATAGTTTAACTCCTGCTTCTTAACTGTGCCGTTTTTCAGAAGCTCTGTTGTTTCATAATAACAGTTACCAGTCCATCATTCATATACGATTTTGTAATTTAGGCATTAGCCTATATTACTACATGGAATGCAGAGAAGCTAGTAATCTAGCATTATAGTCTATCAAAGTCCTTTCAAAATCGGCTAGGTGGTGAGTGCTAGGGGGTGAGGTGGAGTCTGAAGAGGCGAGTGCTAGGGGGTGAGGTGGAGTCTGAAGAGGTGAGTGCTAGGGGGGTGAGGTGGAGTCTGATGAGGTGAGTGCTAGGGGGGTGAGGTGGAGTCTGAAGAGGCGAGTGCTAGTGGGTGAGGTGGAGTCTGATGAGGCGAGTGCTAGTGGGTGAGGTGGAGTCTGAGTTCTGGCTGCAATTCATTCACAGTTGTAACATTCAGAAATACGGAGCATGCTAGTATGACAGCTGGCTGTTTCTCAGTGTACATGTGTAGCATCACAACCAAACCCTGCCGTCAGTGCCGTGTCGCATGGAATGTATTTTCTTCATTCGTTTTTAAGGCTGGGTCTCACTTAAACATTAAAACAACACTCTACTACTATGTAGCAGTGTAATTGCCTCCTAATAGTACACTATAGTCTAATGTACCACTAGTCACTGTGGCTACACTTGCCTCCAGCTACATGGACCGTAATCCTTCCACTGCACATAGCTATTTACATTTGAATTCTGAGTGTACTATTGGACACAGGGTTTATTATTCTGAGTGTACTATAAGAGACAGGGTTTTCTCTTTGAATTCTGAGTGTACTATTAGACACGGTTTATTATTCTGAGTGTACTATTAGAGACAGGGGTTTCTCTTTGAATTCTGAGTGTACTATTAGACACAGGGTTTATTATGCTGAGTGTACTATTAGAGACAGGGGTTTCTCTTTGAATTCTGAGTGTACTATTAGACACAGGGTTTATTATGCTGAGTGTACTATTAGACACAGGGTTTATTATGCTGAGTGTACTATTAGAGACAGGGGTTTCTCTTTGAATTCTGAGTGTACTATTTAGACATGCAGGGTGTTCTCTTTGCGGGACAACGTCTCCCAGCGTGGTCATGCTGTGATGTGTTGAATGTGAGCTGTGAGTGTCAGTCTGCTATCCCCCCCCCCCAGACTCTAGTAGAGTTCAGGTGGTTAATTAGCAGATAGCACGCTGCTATAAGTTGCTAAATGACTTCTCTGCATCGTTGTCTCAAAGACAAAGTCCTGTAATTGCACATTAAAGCGATTAATGATTTATTTAAAACAATTTAACCGCTTAAGCTTTTAATGCCGGCCCTCTCTGATCCCAAACACCCTTTTTCTCTCTTGTCATGCATAGCGCTACAGATGTCTTCCTCTGGAAGACGTACTGAGATATTTATATCAATATATCAATACGACAACGTACAGCATTAAGCAACAGTCTGTTGACACATTGCAAGCTTGTCAAACCATAACCATATAGGACTAATTGATATGTTTTGTAATAATAATCTGAGTCTACAAAGTAACTAAGTTTTAAAATAATTGTACCCACTGCTGAGGAGTCATGCAATACAGCAGCGGTTCCCAAACCTTTTTGGCCATGCACCCCCTGTTACCTCCTGACCTAGCTGACAGGTGGAAATAAAAATTGCATAAGCTATTATAAGCTATATATTTCCTATATATATGCACAAATATGAACCTGAATATGGCATATATATGCAGCATAGGCTATAGTCTGCATATACTTGCCATATATTGGCATAATACAGTATGTTAATATATTTACTGTATAATAAATCCATAGCACCACCATTAGCCTTTTCATGTCGCACACCCCCTAGAAGGCGCTCGCGCACCACAAGGGGTGCACGTACCACAGTTTGGGAACCACTGCAGTAGTGTGTGTGCGCACGCACGCACGCACGCACGCACGCACGCATGTACACACACCACACACAGCATGTACACACGCATGTACACACACCACACACAGCATGTACACACGCATGTACACACACCACACACAGCATGCCAAATGAGAAGAAAACATGTGTCATATTCTACCACCGCTGCCTCATGAGAGTGCTGTGAATACTGTAAAATATACAGTGCTTGATAATCACAAGACATATACCGTATTATGATATCCACCTTGGCTACAAGTGAAATCTCCTCCAGCAATGTGCACTAAAGTCAAATCTATGGATGTAAGGATACTCATTATTCATCTACAGGCCACAGGCCAGCAATACCTTGTCTAAGGAGGATAATTGCATATCAGACACCCAGCATTGTAGCCTGGCACCCTGTCATAGCTTTTCCAGTGTGAGAAACCACTCGTCTAAAGGCCCACACATATATAGGTGATAAGGTGACCACCGCGGTGGTTGGGAAACTATCATGAGTGACGTCACTAAGCTGCGGTGATGAGAAACTCACCGCTCACCCCAGCACTTCTCTCTGTTTTGTGCACAGCAGTGGTTCTCAAACTCAATAGCGCAGTAATGTAATTGGCCACGAACTAGTCTGGTAAGGCTTCACCTACACCTTTCGATCTAGCATACAACATTGATGCATGCTAGATGTATGAGACTTGTTTACTGATGCAAGCTCCCAATGCATTTCCAATGGAAGTCACATGGTTTGACACAACATTTGTGTTGTACGGCTTTCGGCTGTGTTTCGACTGCCCCCCTCCCCCTCATACAACAAAAATGTTGTGTCAAACCATGTGACTCCCATTGGAAATGAGTTGTGAGCTTGCAACAGTAAACAAGTCTCATGCATCAGCTAATACATATGTTGTGCATGTGTGAGTCAGGCACAACAGGAAGTTTAAGGTAACCCTGGGGATCCCCACATTCCCCACTGATGAGAACTACTGGTGTACAGTAACTGGGTAAATGAAGAACTGAGCGTCTTCATTGTAACTTCAAACAAATGCAGAAAGTGGACACTTTAGAAATGATGTGTACTTTCTTTCAGCCTCCGCAAGGTCACTTATAAGAGCCGCATTGGGCTCTCTGCATTTCATAGTTGACGACCAAACAGACCAAAGGCAAGGCAAACATAAATTAGAGGCCACTTATGAATTTACTCAGGTGCATGTGGTTGGTTTAATGGTTGCCCCTCAGACACAGTGATGAATTATATGGATGGCATCCCTTTAAATATTGTTTACTCAACAGGGGGCTTATACAGCAAACACGATTTACCTCCTATTTATTTTATTTACTTTTTTTCTCTTCTCAGCATGCAGGGCCTCGCTGGTTTGGTTTATAATTGAGTCTAGCGGTGCATGAACTTTCTACAGCTGCAATCTGTCCAAACATGGCTATTTCTCCCTCTGCAAAGGGCCCTGGGTCTTTTTTTTCTTTGTCAAAGTGCCTCTCTCCTCTCGCCTCGCCTTGTCTCGCCTCGGTCCCCCAAATGTGAGCGAGATCTTGATGGAAGCAGAGTGTAATTATTAGCCTCGGCTGCGGTGCTTCTACGTCGGTGGCAGGATCTTTACACGGTTCAGTGAGCAACACGAACTCCGTTTCAAATCAGGAACATTCGCCGCCTTTCAAGGGCAATTATTTCAACCCTCAATCACTGCCGCCCTGCCCCCCCCCCCCCCCCCCCCCTCTGCTTGAATGTTAAATACAGAACAGTGTTGATGTATTACACACGACTTTCCTATCATTTGACATAGTCACACGCACGCGCACACACACACACACACACACACACACACACACACACACACACACACACACTCCCTGCAGCTACAGCGCATATTAGCACAGTAGACCATTTTCATTTATTTATTGATTTCTTTTTTGTGAAGATTGAAGCTGCAATCTGGAACTTATTTGAATGAATGAAACGTTATTTGTTATTACCAATGTGTGTGGCAGAGTATGTTGATATAATGTAGGGCCAAACAATAATATACCGTAATATAAAAGAAAACGGCAGGTTATAACACTTATTGTGTGTGTTGTCATGATTTGTACAACTCGAGTTGGCTTTGTACGAGGCTTAAAAGGTCTTCAAAAAAATACTTTTTGAAAATGAATTCACTTCTGGGTCTCTCGTCGTCATGAAAGGGGGCGGGACTGCGACACTCTATACCTGAAGCTGAAGAGACTGGGAGCGCTATCTTGCTGCATGTGCTACTCAGCAACGCATGTATTTTCCATCCCACGCAGTTGTCATTTTCACCCACATTATATAATTGCAAAATATACTTGGCTCCTCTATGCGCTTATCGGGTGCCTATGGTCTTCAAATGAGGTGTGGTTTGGCACATGCTGCAATGCTATAGGGACAGCGATTGTGCCTTTTCAGTTTTCTGAAAAAATCTATGTTTTTATGTCAGTGGTTCTTCGATTTTTCAAAAATAGCAGACCTACAAGCTCGTAGCGCGCTATGAGCTTGTAGATCTGCTATTTTTCAATAGCTAAAGCATAACATAATGCTAACACCAAAACGGGTTCCCGCCTAAAATGGGTTAAGATACATGCAGGTTCGCAATATGCACACACTGCTCGCAATCAAAGTCCACAACTCCCATGTTCAACATTATTGTGACATTTCTCACACCAAGTGAGAAATGTTGCAGGTTAATAGCAAAAGCTTGTCACTTCAGGACAGCCCTCTTTGCTTCTTGACTCCTCCTCATGGTGCTGTCCCTTTTTGTATTTTTTGCGTTTTCTTTGGTATTGTTTTTATATTGTACTAAATCAAATCAAACAATGTTAAAAGGGTGCCATTGATGGCAATTGGATGATTAATTTGAGGCATTTTGTTCCAAAAATGTGTTTTGCAATATTTCACATAAATTGCACGCTGCGTTCACGATTTGAGGTTTCAAAAGGGCCAATCCTGCAAACTTTGCAAGCCAATGTTAGCCAATTAGGATGGAATATGAAATATCGGACAGATCCATCTTGAACACATGACTATAGAGATACTGTGTAACGATTTGTGGGATTTTTGGAAAGAATCTGGAAGAGCAATATCCAAAAATGTGTTTTTGAAAAGTCGCCCTCCTGGTGGCGCTATAACAGTCCTTTCTGGAAATTTTGGGGCAGAGGTTCATCGTTGGCATCCAGGGAGTGTGTGTGCAAAATTTGGCATCACCGGGTTAACGGTGCCAGAGATTAGCTGTTCACAGACGGACGGACGGACGGACGGATGGACGGAGTGCAAAACATACTCTCTCCCCATGCCTTCGGGCTGCTGGGGACAAGAAATTGAATCAAGTCACTTGCATGGGATGTGGTTTGGCAAACTGACAGCGTGAAGTGGCGAGCGAACGTGCCGTTGAATAAGCCGTAGCTACTAGCTACTGCATTCACGTTCCTAAACGGTCTGGGGATTTCATCTCTCTTCTCTGGCAATTCATTTTATCCAGAGCACCTGTTGCTATTCTCTTGGGATGTGCACGTGTTTTTCTTGGATTGTCCCTCTCCCCACCCTTCAGCACACACATCGACGGACCGTGCACCTTTACCTTGGTAAGTGGCCGTCTTTAGCCCCATGACCCGCGGCACTTTTCATCACTTTGCCTTGTGATTGATGCACGTTTTCCTTGCATGTAGAGATCCGGGGCACGGCCACCTGACGTGATTCATCACGCAGAGACAGAAGGCAGAGCGGGAGAGACAGCCGAGCGGGATGGGAAAGCAGGGGGGGTTACCGGGGATCTGTCAGCCAGGGGAGGTTGCAGGGTTTGAGGGAAGATGGAAGAGATCTGCTTTAAATCAGAACGGGAGATGGCCAAACAGATGAGATTGAACGTGTCTGACAGGTGGTGATAGTGGATGCCCTTCTGAGAGGCAGCGGGGGGTAGTAAACAAGAAAGCATTGGACCCCCCACACATGCACACACACACACACACACACACACACACACACACACACACACACACACACAACATTTCAATTGTACATCATCATACATCATCTCATGAGCAACTGAATTTATGTGATTGGTTGGTTAAATTTACGTCATATTTGACCTAATTTCTCCTTTCATTGTCAATGGCAAATATTGAGACGTGTGGGGACAAAAGCTGTATATGACTATGTCTACATATGACGTAAATCTTCATTGTCAATACCATTTAATGGTTGTGTTGTGGACATTTTGTGGGGACAAAGGCTGTAGGAGGGGCTATAGCACCCCTCAAAAATACAAGTATAGCCCTTATTTAATTTAATTCCAGATTATAGCCAGATTGTTGCTCAAATCCAGATCCAGAAGGACCATCAAGGTTCCTTGGGGGATTCCAAAAGTACCCTTATGGCTTATGCAGTGGCAAACTGATATAAAACCACTATTGTAGCACGTTGTGAGCTTGTAGATCAGCTGTTTTCCCACATCGTGTACACCACCACCAGTGTACAATGAGGTATAATACAGGGTGGCGTGGGTAATCGGACTACGTCGATTATTGATGAAATGATGGCTTTGAAATATTTTCAGTCAATTGCCCAATGCCCATGCAGCCTTGTTCCAGTGGTGATAAAATGGACAAACAAAAAGACGGGAAACATCACATACATCAGTGGTTCTAAACCTTTGAGCTGTGAGGATATTTCATGTGGCCCCCCAAATAATTGGCAAAACACTTAAATAGCCGATAAATCAGAGCTCATTAGCATACTACATTAAATTAATTGATCCACGCCGGAACACACTCGATTGATTTATCATACAAATCTGAACATGGTCTGAAAAAGCATGCGGCCCACCCGTCTGACCACTTAACGTGGCAGCCAATAATGCCCTGATCCTCAAAAGGCTAAATGGACATTTCGCTTTCAAACATGTTTGGGGTCATCTTTACGTCTACACGACCCCGTCCTGTCCTATCCAAAACTATAAGAAAATTCAAACAACCATTTTAGATTAATTGAAAACGCATGACGTCAACAAGCGCATTGCTGAGCAACACAGGATACAGAGCTACAAAGCATGACAGACGATGCTGTGTTGCTTTGTATCGACTGCCTGGATGATTTCAGCACCACCGCTGATGGACAGCGACAGGCAGTGAGTGGGCTTACTGTGGCCCATGAAGCAAAGTCTGCATATACCGTCTCTTGTCTGTTGGCTGGGAGCCTCATCATTATGTTCAAAACTGTTATACTTTTCTGGACTCCAATTCAAAAGCAGCAACAGTAACAGATCTACAAGCTCGAAATGTGTGCTTCATTTGATGCTTTTTGTGTAACGCTGTAGTATGATCAAGTAGAACATGGAGACAACGCGTATACACAACCACCGCCTAACCTGTCCCAGTCCTCACATCAGACGACGTATCTGTGTAGTTAAAACCATTACCAACACTACCGATTCAGCATTAGATGTGAAGAGATGGCATGCACAACGCGTTGCGATGTGATGCGAGACTGAGAACTACAGCCAACACCAACTCGGGACTTCGGAATCGTTGCCCTCTACACGCTCCTATCAAATCAGGGTCTTGAGCTCTATACAGTGCTGTTAGATAAGCTGTCGCGCCGCAGTGCACGCACGCAGGTGATGCGCTTCTTGCCTTTCCTGGCTTTGCCCTGGGTTGGCTCCCACGGTGTCAGTTTGCCTGTCACTAGTTCCGGGTGACTGACAGTGACGCAGTGCCCTGCCAGCCTCATCCTCCTCACCACATGGTCCGTCCATGTGACACCTAGTATAGAGCCATTCGTAGCATTCTGTGTGTAGACTCGACCCAGGGCCCTTTGCTGTTGTGCTGTACAGCAGTACTGACTCCACTTTAGAGTCAGATAGAACACATGCAGTAGAACGCATGCAACGATGGAATGACAAGTCGATATACAATGCCGTTTACAAGTGAGCTGTGATTTTGTAGAACACTCTCTGTCTTGTTACAGTTGCAATTAAACACAAATGACTAATTTCTTGTGGGAAGAAAGAGAGCTTTGTATTTGACAAGAATATCACCAAATTCAACGTTTTCTTTCATCTCTACACATTGAAAGACTGAAGAGGATATGGCAGTCTTACAACATTGAGAAAAGCTTATTCAAAGATAAAAGTCCTATCTCTGGTTGTTACATCATCATTGGGTGGAAAAAAATAGGCCTAATAAACAATAGAAATTAAATTAAATTTGAACTTTCGAGTATGTTTTCAAACTGTTGTGATTTGTTCGATGTTAAGGGTTGAACACAGCATTTGTGCTTTGCAATATATTAAATTAGTGGCTGAAGGAGAAACCAATTAGTATGGTAAAAGCTCATTCATCAAATTGTGGAGTTCACTTACATTCAAGCCATGCACCGTTCACCTCACCTTCACAAAGAACGATGACACTTGGATGTATTGAGTAAGCCTAATTCATCTCTTTTTTTTTTAAGTCGTCACAAATCATCTTGCATTGAAATTATTGAACCGTCTGTGTGTGTGTGTGTGTGTGTGTGTGTGTGTGTGTGTGTGTGTGTGTGTGTGTGTGTGTGTGTGTGTGTGTGCACACGTGTGTGTGTGTGTGTGTGTGTGTGTGTGTGTGTGTGTGTGTGTGTGTGTGTGTGTTTGTGTGTGTCAGTGTGTCTGTGCGTGCGTGCGTGCGTGCGTGCGTGCGTGCGTGCGTGCGTGCGTGCGTGCGTGTGCTGTTGCACTAATTCACTTTCATGGTTTAGAAAGGAATATCCACACTCCCTTGAGGAGTTTCTTATGAACTTGTTTTATTTGAGCAAACACAGCAGCAGCAGCAGCAGTCTAGCTATAGACGGGTTTGGGCACGTTGGCCTACCTCAGCGTTTCAAACTGGTTTAGAAAACAACAACAGCAAAAATAGTTTCACCTTCACGTACAGTTGTCTCCAGATCAGAGAAGATATTGTTTCCTGTTTTAAAAATGTTGTATCGGTCCTGGGAGAATGCTGGTATGACGACAGACGTAAGCACAAAAACAGAGACGGTGGCGCTGAGCGGTGAGCTATTTATAAAGCTGGATGCTAGCATCTGCAGCCGACGTCTGGCTAATCACACTTCAGGGAACAACCTCCAAATGTCAAGGAACAACTCAATGTAAATGTTAGATGTATTTTTGCACGAAGAGGTTTAATTCAAGGACATCAGAGCTGTAATGAGTGGATTCTTGTGCTTTGATTTACAACATGGCTGACAGTAGGTTTTCAGTTTATTTATTTTACTTTTCTCAAGCTATAGCCTTGTGAGAAGTATTGAAGATTGAGGATTGGAGGAATGCCACAATAATGACTATATACATTTCGGCCATTTGAAGATAGCCGATCTAAACGCTCACAATGTGTCGCTTTTGATAACTTGAAATAGGACATTCTGCATCATTTTTACTTTTGGTACTTTAATATTGGCCGCCAATGACGTGATTTGGGGGTATTTATTGATGGTTTAGCTAATATCTACCGAGTAGTAGCTTACCCGTCGCTAGGCAACACTTGGTTCCACTGTGGTCCATCAATGAAATGTTTCCCCGCGTTCCACTTCCTTTATAAGCGTGATCTTTCATTGTGTTTTTCTTGGATTTGAGGCTCATATTGAACTGATTGAACAGAACGTCGATGGCTCATTACTAAATCGCTGCTATACCTCTCGGTTTCAATATTAATGCTTCTGCAAAAGAGACTCAGTCTCGATGTGTTTTTACTGGTTAAATAACAAAAAATATATCAAAATAAAAAATCCCTTTTCTCCAAAACCTTTAACTATTATTCCAGTACATTTGGAATTCCAGAGTAGTTCTATATTGCAGTATTGATACTTTTACCGAAGTAGAAGTGCGTGAGTGAACTGAACTGTATTTGATTTGTCAGAACAGAAGGCATTTATTTACAAACACATGTTCTCTTGAGACCATGCAGTGCACCAGGAACGTGTGGTTACGTGGTAACCTATGTTCTCTGAGTGAAGAGACTATCTCTCCACCCAACATATTTCATATGTATGGGGAATGTCCCCACCTCACTTGTGACGTGGATACCTCTTTAAGACACACCAGTGCACTGGCACGCACGGGTATATAAGGCCCAGGTGGTGCGTGATTACACTGGTTTACTTGATCGACACCGCTTCTGAGCGACATCGAGGTGGAGAGATAGTCTCTTCACTCAGAGAACATAGGTTACCACGTAACCACACGTTCTCTATCGTATCAGAGACTATCTCTCCACCCAACATATTTCATATGTATGGGGAACTCTGTAAGACACCTCGTGAGGAAGCGAAGCAGTCCCAGAACCCCAAAGACAACACCAGTGGGCTTCGACCCAGCACATACTGAATTTGGAATGATTCATCATGTATGTTCAATGTAATGTATTTACAACCCCTGGAACGGCCGGACAGCCAGACGCCATCCGCCGCCAAATGCTCAGGCGCTAGGCGCCACCCAGAGCCCGGCCCTGCAAGACGCTAAGGCCAGAGACCACAGGGGTGAAGGGCCGCCCAAGCCAGCCCACTAGACGCAAGGCTGGCTTGACTGGTGAAGGTGACAATGACACCCACCGCTGAGTAGCATGCGAGACCAACTCCCCGAAGGGAGCGAATGCTGCATGTTCAGCCGGTATAACCGGGTGAATGTACATTAGACGGAGTAGACTATGTCGCCGCTGTGCAGGTCTGTCAGAGACGCACCTTTCCACAGCGTCCCCAGGTGGAGTGTGCCTGCCCTCCAGGCGGCACTGGTACTCCTACCTGTTTGTGTGCTGGATAACCTCTGTGATCCATGCACTCTCACTTGAAGCACTCAAAGAGCTGGTTCGTTACTCTGTGGGCCTTGTGTGGCCCTGGCATACGAATCTAATGCTCCAATAGGGCAGAGTGAGGACCGACTCCGTCTCTGTATGTCTACTGTCTGTATGACGATGGTAGGACAGAGCTCAATCACCTGATTGAGACGTGCCCTTTTGAAAACATTGGGGAGAAAGGCCTGTTTGGGGCAAGACTATACCATCATCCGGCATAGGCCTGCAGAGCTCATTATGGATTGACAGAGCTCGCAACTCCCCCATTTCTCCTTGCAGATGTGACACCGACAAGACTGCTGTCTTGAGCATGTCACGCTCACTGACTAAAGGTCGTAGAGCCTCCGGAGCTAACCCCAGATGGGCCTGATTGGGTCCCTAACCTGAGCTCCTCTGGGCCTCAGGGCACCCTTCAGGAAATGCTCTTCCTTTCTTTGTAACGAGGTTACTGCAGTCTGCAGGGCCTGCGCTCCCGCTCAAGTCAGCCTGCCGAACACTCGGTCAGCTGACTGTTGAAGCCCTGTTCTCTGAACCGGAATGATCCTTATGTCACATCACGGTTTTACAAGTAAAAAGTGGATGGCCTTCGTTTTTGTGCATAGTTCCCATCGCGTTTATGCTGCGGAGCTAAGCACACACCCAGTGAGAAGGGTGCTGGATGCCACACTGATACCACATAATGGTAGAACCTGATAAATGCTGACAGCATCGATCAAGAGGCTGTCCCACAAAACTCAGATTGGAGGGCATCTCGCCGTAAACCCATGCGGCAGCGAGGCCTTGTGTGGAATGTGCACATGTTCCCGTTGGGGCTGGCCTGCCTGCCCACCTATATGCCTGCTGGATTGTTTCACAAGCCAATGAGTGAAGTCCAGTCTTGGAGACTATCTGCCTAAGACAGTTAGGCCCATTTACCCTGCTCCACCACCCTGCTTATAGGAGGGTGGGAAGGGTGAAAATCAATAGACTGACTGGCTCACACTCTGATCAGGCCGTAGGCAAAATGCAGGGATTGATGGCGACAACACCTAAGCATTGCCATGTAGGAAGCGGCAGCACCCCTCACTGACAGAGACATTCTTGTGGCTGACACTGCAGTGCTAACAGCAAGAATGCTGTCCTGTGAGAAGCCATTGCAGCCCAAGTCTCCACGGGCTTAATTGGCTCATGCCGTAAGGCAGACAATACCACTCCCCGAGGAGGGACTGCTGGCCTATTGTGTGAGGGATGAACGGTATGAGGACCAACTGGGTGACTATTGTGTCGCCCTTGTGTGGGACAGCGGCCCGCCATGTTGCCAGATCCCTGGCCTAGCCACACGATTACCTCTGGATGAGGAGGGAGCTCAACCGGTCTCCAACACACAGAATTACACCCAGGTGTTTAAACGGCCATGCCGTAATACAACCTTATGGTGGTTCTGCTCACCCCTGACAGTCTCGTCACATTCTGCTGTGTGAACAGCAGTGTGAATTCGCTGGAACAACGTGGAACGTGTAAACTGACGCTGTCAACGATACGCCCACGTAGTGCATGACTGTGAATGACAGATAATGCACTGGCTGCATGTTCAGAAGAGCCGGAGGCACAAAGTGCACCATGATTGCCCTCAGCCCTAAGGGGCGGAGGCACAACCTGAGGGTGGCCCGACTCACTAGAGCAAGGGACAGAGTCCCTGCTTTGCCCTCTAACACATGCCGAGGAGCGCTGCGGACTGTGAGAGTTGACGCCTGCAAGGCCTCTTGTTGAGGTGCCGGCCTAGGTGCCCAAAGTGCTGCAGGTGCCTGGCCACGTTGTTGTGGCACTGCACCTCTGAGCGAGCACACACCATTCAGTTATCCAATTTAGGATGCAAAGGCCCTCCCGCCAAGGACTATGTCCAATCGGGGGGCTAGACATATGCCGAATGGGAGGACACGGGACTCGAAGGTTCTGTCATCTAAGACAAGCCGGTCAGTGCGTCAGACCCGGGATCTGAGAATAAGCATCCCCGGTCGAGCATGGCAAGCCAGTCGCCTTGGAGGATGGCCTGTAAGACCCTCAGCCCTTCCTTGCCGGGAGTGCTGTAAGCAGCACCCCACCCTCCCGAAGACATAGTGGAACCCACCCAGGGGTCCACCTGAATTGTCTTCCAGGACAACCGCTGTCCCGAGAGACAGCGGGTGGGGTCTGGGGCCTTAACTGTCAGGACTGAGGTATGGGCTTAGCCCGCCGAGCACATTTTAGCCATACCCTGCCGGTTGGCCTGTAACCGGACCCGTAGGTCCCTGGAACTGCCAAACCTGACTGGGGTTGCACAGCCTGAGGGGTGACCGAGGCAGGCTACTCATGGCCTTGCCGGAGCATTCCTGCACCTCCTGTGCACCTCCACAGCCTCCTTAGGATGCTGTAGCAAAGCACTGGCCTTTTGGCCAAACATGGCCGGTGGCTCAATAGGCAGCGTGGGGGAGCTTGTCCTCCTATCGCAGCTTGGCCTGGGGCTGCCACAGACGGCACCTCACCAAAGGGCATCAATAGCATGCCTGCTGCCACTGCCTGGGGAGCCTGAAAGCCAGTCGCTGCAGCTCCTCAATAAGGTCCGGGCCCTAATGGTCACATAAGTGCCACATATAAGCCGGTGCTGAAGCAGTGACAGAATAACCCTGTGTTGACTAGCTGTGCCTAGATAGCCATAGTGCATTCTCGGGATGAGAAGGAGCTTACTTTGTGGTTTCGAACCGGTAACCGGATTATACCATGCAAGTTTACACCTATAGGTGCGTGAACGGCCTTGCCGTGATACACCGTACAGAGTATTCCGCCCGACAGCCGCGGCACACTCGAGTTGCCAACATTGGCGAAACTACATCACGGACGCGTGAGCTGACACGGTCAGCAATACGCCGTATATACAGTAGTGTGCAAATGGCTGTGATTTCAGGGCTTGCTCCTGGCAGACTCAGCACGTCCTATACACTGTATAGTGCGCTACTACACCTGAACGCGGAAAGCTGACTGCCACGGCAGCCATACGCTCATCCTGTCTATGACAGAACCCACGGTTCGGAGGATGAGCTTGCTCCGTGGCGTCCCCCGTCGCACGGGTTCTACCACGCAGTCTACACCGGAGTGCGTGAACGGCTTTAGCCGCAATACACTCAAGTGAGCTCTCTCTCACGAGGCGAGGCAAAAACACGGCACTACAGATGCGGAAGTCGCCCCAGCGACAATACGCCTGTATAGTGCGTTTTAATGCTATAGCCTGGCCGGGCTGTTGTTTTGATTGATTGATTTACTGATTTACTAACAGCTTGCAGAATTACAGTACATTTCGAGTACAACTCAATACAAATACTGTTAACAGAGAGTGGGCGATACCATAAAGCATTACACTTGTTTACAATAGGGCCCACCATCTTCAATTCATCAAAACATTTAGAGACGTACGAATATACACAACTATATTCACTGCGCACTCGCAGGTCCCCTCCAGCCCACAGAATATGCAGCATGGATGCGTGAATTGACGCCATGCCAATAATACACCCATATAGTGCGTTGTATTCCACTGCCTTTAAGGATTACCGGGCCACTGGTCCTGTCTGTGTCACTGCACTCAGATCGACAGACAGGCTACACCACAGGAGCGTAAACTGGCGCCCCGCCAGCAATACCCCTGTATAGTGTGTTATATGGCCGTCGGATTCCTTCATTCCTCCTAGCCTCAACTGGCAAGAGGAAGAAAAACATACAGGAGTCAGGATCTTCATGAGCTGCTATCAGCATGACCAGGGAACCCACAGGTCACCCACTGGTCATGGCCATCCTCTGTGGGCATATGTGCCCCACGCAGCCCCAGAGAAACCCCTGCTGTTTCCATTTAATTCAATACCTATATACACTATTATTTTAATATGTTATATTAAATATATACAAATTTAATTGCTTAAACATGCTCAAAAAACGGGGAGTATAGTAATGTGCTTGAGAAGTGAGGGCACAATTTACCCTATGTGCAATTTACACTGCTGTCTCTCAGTCACATATTGATATTCATGTGTTGTTGTTTTTTTTTTTTTCTCGGTAACATGTTTCATGTGGACCCCAAAGACTAGCTGACTGCCATGGCATCAGCTAATGGGGATCTTTCCAAATAGAAAAATAACTAAACAACAGCCAGCTGAGTTCTATAGTCTCTCTCTCTCTCTCTCTCTGGAGGAGGTTGCACCTGAATTTCCTAGCTGCACTGAGACACAGAGTGTTTGAGTTGGAGACAAACACTCTGCTCCAAACGTTTTGCATTATATAGTGTATATACGTATACCAATTTCCACTGTTTGGTCCACTAGAACAGGGATTTATGAGAGTCTCCCTCGACTTTCCAGGCAACAATTTACCCTACGATATATCACCGTGCACTGGAGACCAAACTTTGTTTGTTGTGGAATTAGCTCGTCCTGTCTATGACTGACAGGACCCACGTACGGTTCGGAGGATAAGCTTGCTCCGTGGCTTCCCCCGTCCGTACGGGTTCTACCACGCAGTCTACACCAGGGTGTGTGAACGGCTTTAGCCGCAATACACCCCAGGGAGCTCTGTCTCTCACGAGGCGAAGCAAAAGAACACAGCACCAAAGACGCGGAAGCCGCCCCAGCGACAATACGCCTGTATACTATACACTAGTGTATAGTGTGCTGTGTTAAATGATAAGCCTATAGCGGGGCTGATGTTTCGCTGCGCCAAACGCAGGTCCACTCCAGCCCACGGAATATGCATCACGGATGCGTTAACTGACACCAAGCCAGTGATACAAACGTATAGTGCGATTATTCCACTGCTTTACAGGATTACAGAGCCAATGATCCTATAGCGGGGCTGATGTTTCGCTGCGCCAACCGCAGGTCCACTCCAGCCCACGGAATATGCATCACGGATGCGTTAACTGACACCAAGCCAGTGATACAAACGTATAGTGCGATTATTCCGCTGCTTTACAGGATTACAGAGCCAATGGTCCTGTCTGTGTCCCTGCCCACAGGTCGACAGACAGGCTACACCACAGGACGCGTAAACTAACACTATGTCAGCAATACGCCTGTAACGGTGTTTTGGCTGGTGTTACCCTGTTTTTGTTTGCTATACCTACAAACGAGCTGTGTGACAGCAATCCAGAGAGGAGCGATCCACGCCAGCTCTCTAACCTGCCTCCAGCAGTGGATTAATCCGGCTGCCAGAACTCGTGAGTAGTTGCTTTTCAAAAAGTCTAAAAAATGCAGTTATTGTTGATAACTTGCTCTGCACTTCCGTTGAGGAGACCACGTCTTGGACTGCTCGGTGGAGATCAAAAAAGCAGTGTAATCACGCACCACCTGGGCCTTATATACCCGTGCGTGCCAGTGCACTGGTGTGTCTTAAAGAGGTATCCACGTCACAAGTGAGGTGGGGACATTCCCCATACATATGAAATATGTTGGGTGGAGAGATAGTCTCTGATACGATAGAGAACACTTAAAACCATTCAATAGCCAACCCACGCTGTGTGCATCAAGTACGCTTATCATTGGGTCTTGATCTGCTTGTTGTGGGTTTTTAGGCTTGTTGAGTGCCGTTGATTAGTGCCGTTGATTATTTGCAGGGATTGCTTCCTAAAGTTGTCTTTAAAAACTGTTGTTTTTCGTCTCCCTCTGTATACTATATATTTCAGCCTTCGCCTTACTGCTTGCTTGGCTCTTTCCGTTTGATTCATAATACTGAACTTTGCTTGCCTTTTGCTTGTTTCCTGACAAAAAGGCAAAAAGGGAATGCCTATATTCTCAGTGATGCCTAATGCGTGTGTTCTTTTTTTTTTTTGTCTTTCATTGTGTTTTCAAGGGGTCATGAAATTCAAACTCAAACACTTCAACAACAGTGAAAAATGTTCAAGTCAGGGAAGACGTTTGTCTGTGCAGGATAAATGCTTATTCTGCACACAAGGGTGTGTGGAAGCATGGTTCACTGACGTTCTATTTCCATTATGATTTAAAACATGATGTTTTTAAACTATTTATGAATGTAATTCATTATCTTTTTTTTGGGTTGTGTTTAAATGTAAATCTTGGTCTAAGTTTGTCTCACTTTGGCTGCCATAGTCTGTTGGGTATGGTGTAATGTTTTAGTCTTTTGTTTAGTTTTTTGTAATGATAAGACAAAGTATCAGGTGGAACTACAATAAGTACATTTACACATTTACAAGTACATTTACAAGTGCTGTATAAGCATTCACATGTGCTTGTACTCCACTACATCTCTGCGGCAAATGTTATGCTTTTTACTACACTACCTTTACCAGCTTTAGTTATTTTGCCAATTTAGGTTGTTAATAATTCATCAAAATATTAACCAGCTGACCACAACGCGTCCTGGTGTGGCGTGTTTTGAGCCAACTAATTTGGCAGCAGTAACATGAGGCGTTTTTCTCGAGTTAAATCGCGCTGGGATCATTTGTGTAAATTTTTGGAACACAGTTCTTATTGTTCTTAAATATTATATGCACACTATTCTCATTCTATAATAAATATTGGTTAAATCTATTCGTGAGTTATCTGACTGAACTATATATGGGTTCAGAGCAGGGGGGCAGTCAGACAGATATTTTGTGAAGCCTGAAACTCCTGAAAGTTCATATAATGGCCTGTTGTGGCGCTGTCACTGGACCCAAAAAAACCCATAGCCCCATAGAAGTCCATGTATTTGGGCCCAACTTCACCTAGACTGTATTACCTTAATAAACATGGTCATGAATACTTTCTGCTTCCAGTCACTAGTTTAAAGTCTCATTTCTAATGTCATAATATTCTTTTTGGAAAATTATGGTCCCATTTATAAAATAAATGACCATAAAGTCGCGTATGTTCTGAGGGGCGTGGCTACCGTTACAGTCGTTGATCGGGAGTCCCCACTCACTCGAGTCAAAATAAAAACCAACAGAGAAGAAGGGGGGAAGTCCCGCCTCGTTGTCTGGGCAGCCAATGGCCAGCTGGGCCCAAACGGAGCCAGCCAATGGCCAGCTGGGCCCAAACAGATCTAGAAAGATGGCGACTTACAGTGCAGGAATAACAGGCTTCATTTTACGTCCATGTTATCGTGACACGAAGTGACGCGCAGTGAGCTTACACTATATCTGCTCTTTTTGAGAAGCACCGTTGTAAATCCTTTTTCAGAAAAAAAAAATATGTTATTAATATAACATCTGAAATTACACAGACGCTGTCTCATTTTTAACGGGTTGAGCCGATCTCTATATGGTAGAGTATACGTTGAAAGTGTGGGAAAAAAATGTCAGCTCATCTTTAAAGCTATGATGGCGGCGGCACGCCTGCCAAGTTGACGAACATCCAAGTGTGGGTTGAACAAGCCTCTCTCTCTCTCTCTCTCTCTCTCTCTCTCTCTCCCTCTCCCTCTCTCTCTGTATTTGCCTTGCTGCTTGGAGTATTGCAGAGACCCAGCTGGCTCTTCCAGGCCAGTTCCGTTCAGCTACATCCAGGATGATAAGAAAGCCACACAGCCGTCAGGGTTCGTCCGTCACGCTCAATTTAGTCAACTTTCTGGGAAGAGGCAACTACGCTAACATTATCTACATTGTCCTGAAGTGCGAAATCACTATCCAGCAGAGACAGGCACGCACACACGCACGCACACCGCTCGGAGGCCTGCAGCCAAATATGTCTCCACTGTTGCACACCTCTCTCTACCCCCCCCCCCCCCCCCCCCACCTCTCTATGAATTATTTTGTGTTATTAACTTTAGTCGTCCCGTACGAAATGAAAAAGAATTTCATCTGTGATGTTCTGCTCTGTTTGGGTATATCTGTCACTCCCAATCTGTCAGCGACGCTATACTGTGTGAAACGTGCAGAAAGGCTGTTGTTTTGAATGAGTGTTGGGTTCATTACTGGTGGCAGATCACTTTGTCTCCAACACGTTATTCAACACGTTCTGCATGATGGATCGCTTTTGGCAGGTAAAAACAAACAGCCATGCAACCTCCTCTGGAGACAAGACAAAGTAAGTCCAAGGATCAATATATCATCAACGTTTATGTAATTCACAGGTTCATATTCACTCAACTCGTCAATCTTCAGAGCTTTATCCACCTCTAAGTTAACTTCTTACTCGCAGAGATCAATTCTCAATAAAATGTAAAAGCATTCAGTGGAATATTATGGAATGGCTTTGCCCTACCTAGCAGAAAACTGCTCCTCCATATAAAAATGGCCCTCTTTCAAAAGAAAAATATAAAAGGCCTATGAATTACTGCAAAGTTATGCTTAAAGGACCACTTCACCACTTTTCAACTTCTCTTCCTATAATTGGTCCTAACTAATGTTTTCTACTCAGTCTATGTCTCATAGGAAGGCTGTGGGCAGTTCAGAAACCCATCCACCAGTGACATCATCGATGGTGAATCCAAGCTAATAGAAACTGCAGGCTTTCTTTTCCTGAAAAGTTGCAATGCAAAGGTTGAAGCCATTGTTCTCACGATAATAAAAATCTAAATATATTTTAAAACAAATCTTGTTTTAACTGCCCAAAGCCCTCCTACTCCACAGACTGAGTAGGATTATTTTTTTGTGTTTTATCATGAACATTAGTGAGGACCAATTATATGAAGAGATGTTGAAAAGTGGTGAAGTGGTCCTTTAACATACTATTTTAATAGCTGGCCCCATGGGCTGGGCCCGTGACTCCAGAAGAACCCATCACATCCACCTCTATTATTTCATGTCGGGACAGTGCGGGCCCTGGCATTTCAGACAGGCCCTCACATGTAATACCTGTCCAACGTAACTGGCTAAAGTGGCTTCACATAATGACCTAATCGCTGTCCATGGTGCTGCACTCTTGAGGTGTGTGTGTGTGTGTGTGTGTGTGTGTGTGTGTGTGTGTGTGTGTGTGTGTGTGTGTGTGTGTGTGTGTGTGTGTGTGTGTGTGTGTGTGTGTGTGTGTGTGTGTGTGTGTGTGTGCGCGCGCGCAATCTGTCGTGCACAATCTGTGCTGTGCAGACATGCATGTATTGTAGTGTTATCTTTTTTTTAAATGTGTTGAATTTGTGTGGGAATAATGTAGGTTTGAAAGCCCTGCATTTAGTTTTCAAGTGTTTTTAGCACCATGAGGCAGTATTGTGTTCATCTGAACAACCTGACTTGTCTACAGCGCAGCACGGGGCTGTACTATAGTGCATAATAATCAGTCTACAGCGCAGCACGGGGCTGTACTATAGTGCATAATAATCAGTCTACAGCGCAGCACGGGGCTGTACTATAGTGCATAATAATCTGTCTACAGCGCAGCACGGGGCTGTACTATAGTGCATAATAATCTGTCTACAGCGCAGCACGGGGCTGTACTATAGTGCATAATAATCAGTCTACAGCGCAGCACGGGGCTGTACTATAGTGCATAATAATCTGTCAGCGCAGCACGGGGCTGTACTATAGTGCATAATAATCAGTCTACAGCGCAGCACGGGGCTGTACTATAGTGCATAATAATCAGTCTACAGCGCAGCACGGGGCTGTACTATAGTGCATAATAATCAGTCTACAGCGCAGCACGGGGCTGTACTATAGTGCATAATAATCTGTCTACAGCGCAGCACGGGGCTGTACTATAGTGCATAATAATCTGTCTACAGCGCAGCACGGGGCTGTACTATAGTGCATAATAATCAGTCTACAGCGCAGCACGGGGCTGTACTATAGTGCATAATAATCAGTCTACAGCGCAGCACGGGGCTGTACTATAGTGCATAATAATCTGTCTACAGCGCAGCACGGGGCTGTACTATAGTGCATAATAATCAGTCTACAGCGCAGCACGGGGCTGTACTATAGTGCATAATAATCCACAGCGTGTCTACAGCGCAGCACGGGGCTGTACTATAGTGCATAATAATCCACAGCGTGTCTACAGCGCAGCACGGGGCTGTACTATAGTGCATAATAATCAGTCTACAGCGCAGCACGGGGCTGTACTATAGTGCATAATAATCCACAGCGTGTCTACAGCGCAGCACGGGGCTGTACTATAGTGCATAATAATCCACAGCGTGTGGGTTTGGGTTTTCTTTTGTGTTTTGTTCTTGATAATTTAATTCACATGGAGGCTTCAATTAGCCCGCTGGGTCTACTGCCTCCCCCTGCACTGCACATTATTTGTCATTTTTGTATATTTTAACTAGGGAAAAAGTAAAAAAATAATAATAAAAAAGCGTACAAGTGGCATCCCTGCACTATAGTCATAATGTGTCATTGAATTTGATACACCGATGGAGTCCTTCAGGGCTCTATGCTAGGCATGTAGGCTATTTGCAGAAAATAGCAGATCTACAAGCTTACAATGTGGCAACGTTATGTATAAGCTTCTAGGTCTGTTATTTCCTGCGCACGTTTTCCCTCCGAATTAGGATCCTGGGGATTACTCTGTGAATTTATAATCCGCTGCATGACAAAAACATTTTGTCTACTTTTTTTTTGTCTGCATGACAAAAAATGTTTTGTCTACAAGCTCATAGCGCAACAAAATGCTTAAAACACCAAAAGGGGTTCCCGCCCGCAGAATAGCTTAACTCATTTTTGCTGCGCCTAAGGAGTGTCCCCGGACCCCACTTTGAGAACCACTGGTATACTCCTTTGGGTGAGAGACTCGGCTAACACACGCGTAGCGCATAGCGCTGCAGCATAAATCAAAAGCAAACAAAGGCCATCATCACCGTCGTGATGCCATTACAACACTCCCAATGTAATCATATTCATGACAACGATATTAATATTAAACTCCGCAGGGTCTGTTTGCTCATATCTAACATGTCAGGCTAGCTTACAGCGGGACGGGGGGATAATGTACGCGGCCAGGGGTGTTGCTGACGCACTACACATGCCACCACCGCTTGAATATGATGTTATAAATGGATGCTGTAACATTGTTAACCACTTGAACCCCGGCATCCCTGTTCTGCATGGGGGGGAGGGGACGTTCCACTAACATTGCAGATCTACAACTAGCACTATAGCATGTCTTACTGAGAGGTCATTTTGACCGTTTTTTTAGAATTTGAAGTTGATTATCTTTGCCCATGAAGCTTTCAGAAGGTTCCCCTTCCATGACCATCATCATCCATCATCTCAGAAAATTTTGACATCTGAAACATTTTCTAAATATGAATTTAAGCACATGCTGCTTGTGTCTCATTTTACTTCAGTCATGCTAGTGTTAGATAGACTGTGTTTTTGATGAAGAGATAGGAAATAATAGCATTTAACAAGTACAGCTTCAACTCGGGTCCGTTTTACAAAGAGGATTCAAGTGGTCAAATAAAGAAATAAAGAGATGGCACATATCAAAGACAGCAAAACCTGTACAGGAGCATGCAGACATTTGAGGCTATAGGCTAACTCTGAAGAGGGTATACAAATGGAACCAAATGAACCACTGCAGGTCCATTTGGTTCCATTTGTACCCTATTTACTGTGTACTGTAACTGAGAGTCTGTGGGTCTGATGTCCATGATGGCCGGTACACATGCAGTGCATTAGTTTGTCTCAAGTCTAACGGCTATAGTTTAATGCGTTTGTTGTAAAGTTCAAACTCTTCCACAGATGTGATGCAAGGATTGTTTGATGACATGGTTTGATGTCGTTGTTACACAAGGACTGCGTGCGGTGCACGGTTTGTTTATGCATCGTCTCGTGTGATCTTAAGGCTTGTGTGATGTTAAGGCTTGTGTGATAGAAGAATGTTTGGTTCGGTATATACTGTATATGTAGCGAAGCATTCATGCCTTCATGGTTGCTCTCTTGATTTGCGCTGATGCTCGATGGAGGCTGTGATGTGATTTGTTTTGTTTCACTTCACTCTGCATGTCTGACCTCCCTCCTCCCGGTGCACCCTGCACCCATTGCTTCTTATTTCTCCAAAGGAAGCGATATAGAACTGAGCTGAGATTGTAGCTGATAAATAATAAAGATTGCGCGTGTGGTATTCATTAGAGACCATTCAGAGGGTTAGAACATGGCACCGACGATGCCATGCACGAGGTTAAGAGGGTTCAATTGATGGACTGGATTTATATGGACTGCAAAGGGAATTAAACACTGGAAGGAACTGTCTGAGAGTACATCTTCAATTGACCCCCAAACACGTTAGAAAGTGAAATATCCCTTTAATATAATTTCCAGTTCATCTGTATCACAATGCATGGTCAAGAAAATCCAATAAGATTATCCCGTGTGCGATGCAACCAACATTTCAAAATAATTTACGATGTTAAGACCGCAGCTTAAGAGGTGCTAGAGGGATCTCTCTCTCTCTCTCTCTCTCTCTCTCTCTCTCTCTCTCTCTCTCTCTCTCCCCCCTCCATCTACTCGCCCCTCCCCTCCCCCATCCACCCCCTCCTCGTCACAACTGAGCAGGTTTTCCTTTCTGAGGGAAACAGTGCTGCCTGTCAACAGTGAGTGCATGCATGGTGCGGTGCGCTGGGGGGAGGGGGACGCAGCCCTCAATGTAAGGGAACGGATCAGAGCCGGCTGATGGAGCCTGCAAGCTGGGCTGAACAACAAACAAAGTCAAAAGACAGACAGAAATCCTTATGTTTGTACGTCTGTCGCGTATACACATGTGCAAATGCATGTATGCGCAACTCTGTGTGTGCACATGGGTGTTTGTCTCTCTGTATACACATGTAGCAGTGTTTGATGTAGCAGTGTTTGATATAGCGTGTGTGTGTGTGTGTGTGTGTGTGTGTGTGTGTGTGTGTGTGTGTGTGTGCGTGCGTGCACATTAGTCAGGCCGAACAACAAGCATGCAGTACATCTCATTTAGCAACGAGATCGAGACGGCAGGAAATAAGCTTATGCTCTTCTTCTCCAAGCGTAACCTTTTCTCTGTCTTTTCTCTGTTTGTTTCGAGCTTGAAAAAATAACAAGTTCCCCCAGAGAGAGAGAGAGAGAGAGAGAGAGGCGGTTGCCTGGCCCAGATCTTTAGCTTCAAACAGAGCTGCTTCAGCCCTAATAGTCTCCCCCAGCCAGAGTGTGCAGAAGCACACCATGTGGTGGATCCAGGTAAGCTGTCCAGTGCATGCTTATCAATGCACCGTGCAGAACCTCCTCGTCTATACAGGCCTACAGTACGTGTGCAGAATAGCAGTATATGTGTACCCAATGCACTAATTAAGTCAGTGTTTCAACCCTTTTCATATTAATGTGCATTATTTGAGCAACGGACCACCATTTTGATGAGATGTTTTTACCTCTCAGAAGCCTGTTGGTACCATAAGTCATAAGAGAGATAACAGGCAAACGTTGATCAAAATGATATGACAAATATTCTACAATCTCTAATTGTGTAGACTTCTTGTAAATTAAGTAATGCAGGATGTTTAACAATAGGTCACTCTTGCAGAGTGTAAAAATGAAACGCTCTCAAGATCTAATAAGGGTCCATTTGGTTACCAACTCCAACCCCGTCCCCGTCCCCCCGTTAAGGACCACTGGTTGAGAAAGTAGTTTAACAACTTCAACCACTCTCAGCGGTTGTGGGGAAAGCTTTGGCTGAAAATTGTCGATGGACTATTCTTTTCTGTGACGGATGGGGTTTAACCCCAGGGGGGTTTAGGGGGAAAACCTGCAACATCGGAGTTGGAACCGGAGACGAATTGGGTCTCCAATTGAGCGCTGTTCAGAGGTCAGCCGCTGCAACGGGGCAATGGGGCTCCAGAGGTTAATGGTGTATTATGTGACTTGTACCACTAAGTCAATTAGTTCCTAATTGTCATATCGGTTGAAACACATCTACTGTATCTTGCCTTATCCCTTCTGCCTAATCGTATTAGCCTTTTTTATTGAAAAAAGAATAGTAGTGAAAATACTATAGATAAGACAAGATCAGGTGCAAGGTCTTACAGTGTAATTTACGCACGCACGCACGCACATATACATACAGTACACACGCGCACACACACACACAGACACACACACACACACACACACACACACACACACACACACACACACTTATGACCAGCAATGGTGTTTTCTTTTTAATATACACTGCAGTTGCAGCATCATCATTGTGGAGACAAAAATCCTGTTTCCCGGCCACGAAACCGGTTGGAAATTAATGCATTTTTAACGGTTGCTCTGCCAACCACACACCGTTTGGCCAGCAGTCAATACAATCAGTACAGTACACTGTGCATACCGTTTTCCATTAACAGTAACACCCCTGAAGGTGTTTCTTTCTCGCTGTGATTATTAGTCCTCTGTCAGCTCCATCTTGTATAAGTATTACATTACAGTCATAAGCATAATCATAGTGGAAAACACGGCAAACACCCCTCCTGGGTGTTAATGCCGAGAACACATGAGAGGCGGCCATGCGTGTGAAGGTGAGAGAGCACTGGATTGATTTGATTTGTACAGCATATTAATACGCGTGTGTGCGTGCGTGCGTGCATGCGTGTGTGTGTGTGACGTGTGTGTGTGTGTGGGGCCCGAGGCAACACTGCTGTGTGTGCAGGAGGCCTATATATTGTACATACTGTACATAATGTACATGTATGTATGAGATATCGAGCTTTCAAGTTACTTGTACGGGATGTTCAAAGTTGGTATTATTTCATCACAAGGTCTTGTGACACCATGCACAACTTTAAATGGATTGTGACATTAAAAAAAAGTTCTTGTAAGTTTTCTTATTTTATTCTTTTGTTTGTTTTCTGAGCTCAATTGCACCAAAAAAAAAAACCAGAACTTTTAACATTCAGTATAGATTTTCTGTGGTTTGGGGGTTTCTGGCTCAAGTGCTCTGATTTCCCTGTGGAGTGTGATGTAAGAGCCAGCACATGCTATATATGACAATGGGATTTTCCAGCTGTCACTGTTTTCACTGTTTTGCCTGTGTTCATTGCTGCTCAAAATTCTTCAGAGACACAGAGAAAATCCCAGACCACAGACAATCCACTGAATGTTCAAAGTTCAGGTTGTTTGGGTGTAATAGAGGTCATGAAACTTAAAAGAAAAACGAAATAAAATAAATGAAAATTAATGTTATCCTACTATAAATGCGTCACATCTCTGTCTGCGAGCGTGTGTGCATGCGTGTACGGTTGTAATGCACGTAACTCGAGAACCGTTTGCCCCACCGACTTCACACACGCATTCCAGGGAGTGCAGTGCCCGGTATCGAGTTGGTCGGACCCACGGTTCTCCAGAACCACCGCAAAAGGCTCTGGTCAGCTCTGCCAGTGGGACTAATCAGCCTAAATCCCCTCACCTGTGCAATTTCCAGCCTCTGCCTCAGCCAATTGATTGCCATGGCAACCCCACACCTGCAAATTGATACTTACTTAACCACTCCACTTTTCACAGTCAGTTTGCACTCTTCACACACAGGCAGACAGACAAATACAGAGACCTCCATGTGGGACACAGACAGAGTAGGCCAGTGGCCTACTCTGTAGTAGGCCGGTGGCCAACGGGCACGTACAGGTCTAGTGAAACCTTTAATTCTGGCAACCCTTTTTTGTGCATATCGTCTCCATCGGTTGGAAACTCAAAACACGGTTTCAAGCGTGTATATCTGCTACTTTCCATGCTTGTGTGTGATGCTGCAGTATGATCAAGCAGGCATTAATTTATGAGAGAGGAAAAACATAGATGTGGAAAGGCTGGCCGACGGGCGATGGCATGAGGCTTTTTGCTTTTCATATTGATTAACAAACTACTTAATCATACTACACAGCGTCACACGAAAACATCACATTCCACAAGCTCGAAACACACGGCAGTTTGAGCCGGCGGATCTGATACTTTTGCCATTTTTTTATTTGAATCCTGGAAAAGTAACAGTTTTTGATGAGGAGGTTTCAGTATACTGAATGTCTCCAAACTGTCCATTTGCAACAGAATCACTTGCAACATGAGTTGCAATGTGTGACTGCTAGAGAGGTGTCTGTGACTGCTAGAGAGCTGTGTGTGACTGCTAGAGAGGTGTGTGTGTGGTGACATTTCAAATCAACTAGATACATCTCATATATCCGTGCAAAACACGGTGATTTCCCATGAAGCAATAAGCATTCACTGGCGCTCTGAAGAGAGATGCACTGTCTCTATGGTAACTCAAGATACAGCATCCAGCACGGTAAATTTTCTTTACACAAATCAGGTGAGATTCAATTGCTTTGGAGGAAGTAGAATTTGTGACCGGCGCTTACTTAAGGAGAGGAGTAAGAGTGACAAGGTAACATAGTTTTCCCCTAACATTAACAATCACATAGGATACAATTTATTTTCCTTTGTTTTGGCCTCTGGGGGCACCACCTCCTTGTTTAGGTGCTTCTGTGATTATGCCTACTAATAACAACACTACACAGATTGATTCTGTCTTGAAAGAATACTATAGGATCCGATAACCCGTCACTTGAGTCCCTTTTATTTACGATTCTTAGGTATTTTTGAGGTATTTATGTAAAGCTCTTTTGTGTATGTGCACAAACTTCGTCCTACGCAAACATTAAATCCTATTGACAATGCACAATTTAGTGTTTGTGTAAACACAAACATTGCGAAACACAAACCAATTATATGAAGGCAGGTTGAAAAGTGGTCTGTCACGGGGCAACCCGTGCCTATACACACACTAAGAGGGAAGTGAGGTAATATTCCTTTGGTATGGGGAATGTCTGTATAAACTAATTGATGGTTAATTGGAGTCTGTACTTGTGGTAGGATCCACTCCCTATATAAGGGAGGCTGCAAGGGACAGACTGAATAGTACTTGAGCGTTTTTAACAGCCGGGAGACAGAGCTGACAGGGCCCTTAGTTAAGAGATAGCCTTTAGTGCAGTTACTGTATGGTTTGTTGTCTTTAGTTGTGCTTTAAGTCTCAAAAACCAGTAATCCTGAACGTGTTCATTTTTGGAGCCTAGGCCACGACAGTGGTACTGTATCTGTCCCCGAGGGCCTGTGTTTAGTCATATCCTACCCACTCCAGTAAGTGAAGTTGACATGGTGGATAATTCCTGCCTCATGGTGACTGCTGTTTGGCTTGAATAGAGATGATGCAGGGATTTACGGTGCTTTTCTGTGGGTTTCACTTTAGCGTTTTTTGCAGCTGCATCGCAACGGCTGCTGGAGCCCATGTCAGGCCCAAGGCTTTTTAGAGTGTGTGTGTGTGTGTGTGTGTGTGTGTGTGTGTGTGTGTGTGTGTGTGTGTGTGTGTGTGTGTGTGTGTGTGTGTGTGTGTGTGTGTGTGTGTGTGTGTGTGTGTGTGTGTGTGTGTGTGTGTGTGTGTGTGTGTGTGTGTGTGTGTGTCACGCTCACATACAAATGAGGAGTTTGTGTGTGTGTGTGTGCGTGGGGCCCGGGGCAACACTGCTGTGTGTGCAGGAGGCCTATATATTGTACATACAGAATGCATATGTATGTATGAGATATCGAGCTGACAAGTTACTTGGAGCCTTTACTGGATGTTCAAAGTGGGTATTATTTCGTCACAAGGTCTTGTGACACCATGCACAACTTTAAAGGGAGTGTGCGTGCGTGCGTGCGTATACAGTACTGTACATTGTCACTATCGGTGGCAGAAATCTCGTATCTCCATATTAAATGTGTGTGCGTGCGTGCGTGCGTGGCCAGCGTGCATTCAGACAGACAGACAGATGCACTCACTGCACACTGCTCAGGTGTTGAAATGTGGGGAGTTCCGTCTCTCTTCTCCTTCGTTGTCTCCTATCTGTCTGTCTGTCTGTCTGTCTGTCTGTCTGTCTGTCTGTCTGTCTGACTTAAACCATCTGTCACGCTGCCTTCGTCCCACCTTCTCACCTCTCCTCTATTTTTCCTCATTTCATCTTGGACACGCTGCTCATTCACCACTCTGCTGCTTTAGCTCTCACTCTGTCTTCCCTCCCTTACCCCACTACACCCTCCTTCAAGTACGTTTATTTTTCTTCTTTTCTCTCTTTTCCATCCCTTCCTTATCATCTCTCTATTTATCTCTGCCTGCTGACAGGTGTTTGTTGAGTCCTGTCACAAAATGGCCGCTGGGTAATAAAGCATGTGTGATCACGACAAGCCTCTCTCTGCCTCAGTTTAATGTCTTTGTCTTCTCTCTGTGACCTCGTGTCCACTCTGCCCTGTACTCTTCTGTCACGGCTGTCTCTCGCTTCTTCTCTCTTCCTATTTTTTTTTCCCCCACCATTTCCGTTTGATCTTTTGCTTTCAACTTTACAGCTTTTCCCCTCTTTAAACATTGCAATTCAAGCAACTCTCAGATATACATTATCTCCATTCCATCTCCTCCTACCATTTTTATGTTTTTTTCTAGATATGGCCATGCTGTTATATAGTCTTTACACTGGTTCTCAAGTTTAGATGTTCCTCCTGGTAAATTCTTCAACCATCTCGCGAGGCTCAATTTCTCCAAACCTGCAACAAGACCTATACAACAATCCTGAAAGTCACACAGGCTCTGATGTCGTCCATGGTGATTGCTTTTACAGTAGATTGGCAAATTTATTTAAAGTTTGAATTTTACTTTAGTAGTACTGAAAGTACTACTATCCTACATTTAGCCTATATTTTGACATCTCCATGAGGTGAATAATTGATAGAAAGAAACGTACCACAGGACGTACCAGGTATATGCCCGGTGGGCCGACCCTCTGGTGGGCCGGTCTGGGCCAAATGTTAAAGTAGTTGTCTGTTGGTTATGTTGTAGCCTACTGTAAATGTGGTGGTGTTAAGGGCTTATATTTCAAGTATTTCTATGGGCCTCGACCCGAAAAGTCAGTAGAGTATCTGTGCGCTGATTGTGGTGGGCCAGTCTGGGCCAAATTCCGCCTTGGGGGAAGGCCCAATGTTTTTTTGTTTTGTTTTTTGCAGGGGGTGGTGGAGTTGGGGGGCAATTTCTCTTATTTTTGGCAGCATGCACTCTTCAACAATAAAGCCCAGGAGACGTTGGGCATCAAAGTGACTTAAACCGATCAATATTCACCGCAAGTGAACTTATGCAAATCCACCGCGATTAATTATCATGTTTCATCGGCATTCAGAGGGACGTCGATATCACCATTTGATATTTTAGAGGTTGCAGAGGAGTCACTCCTCCGCCATTCATCCCATGCCAAGATTCTCTTCTAAAGCCTTGTTCTGAGGCGAGGGAAAACATGCGAGCTGTGACCCCAAAGGTCCAACCAAAGAGAACATTTATTCATTCTCGCCAGAGGGGCCGTGTGTGTGTGTGTGTGTGTGTGTGTGTGTGTGTGTGTGTGTGTGTGTGTGTGTGTGTGTGTGTGTGTGTGTGTGTGTGTGTGTGTGTGTGTGTGTGTGTGTGTGTGTGTGTGTGTGTGTGTGTGTGTGTGTGTGTGTGTGTGTGTGTGTGTGTGTGTGTGTGTGTGTGTGTGTGTGTGTGTGTGTGTGTGTGTGTGTGTGCGTGCGCACCGGGGGAACATATTGACTAACTGTGTGCACAAGAGCAGCCGTGGAAAAACCTATCACCCCTGCTGCGTGATGCCGTTTGGTATAATCCACTCTTATAGAGGCTTAAATTCAAAAGAGTGTGTGTGTGTGTGGGTGCATTATACAGTAAACCCTACAGTGTACTTAAATGTAAGTGGCTAAGTGCTAAACTAGCCATTTATAGTGCTTTCTTGTTCAATCCCTTTCGCATTGTATTTGTATCGTATTTTGTAAACTGTAGTCCTTTTTGGGCAAACTGTTAATATAATATTCAGTCAGTCAATCTAGCTGGGAAGGGATATGTAAGTTTGTGCACTTGGTGACAAGTTTTAGAATTTTGGCATGGTGTTAGGTATGGTGGTATGGTGGTATGGTGTTTTTATGGTTTTGGCAGGGTGTTAGGTATGGTGTTGTTATGGTTTTGGCATGGTGTTAGGTATGGGTACATTGGTAGGCCTACAAGCCACGTTTTTTTCCCCCAAAACATTGCAAACGAGTTGGGCTTGCCCCCTAGTGGTATAGGATTGCAATGAATGAATCCAATATTAGATAGGTAAGTACATGGTTGAAACTTGAAACCTCAAATAATTTATATTAGATTTTTCATTGGATTATGTTACTATAGGCCTAGAGTATGCTAAATAAAATGTAGCGGGGAAAAGAACTTCTGTAAACACATAATTGTCAAGATGGCGTCCACAATGGCTGCCAGGAGCTTAAAATGTTTAAAACTGGGATTTAATATGTAAAAAGAATCTCCCTCAAATCTGTCCCCACAGCACTAATTTACGGGCTGCCAGTCCTAATAGTCTGATTCTCCTGGCTTCTATTTTCTGGCTCACCCTTGGCATTCCATCATACACATTATTGTTGATGTTAAGTTGCTGATGTTAAGTATACTGCACGCAACATTCTGATAGCACCTGTCTAGAGACTTCTGCAGGGATGGTTGGTATGATCTAAAAAATCTTAACAATTATGCACTCGGTAACTCGATGTTGGCATGGTGTTAGGTAAGGTTTTCCAAAAACATCACAAACGAGCTGGACTCGCCCCTATAGTACCGGTAGTCCATTTGCAATGAATACACTATTAGATAATAGATATAGGTTAGTACATGATTGAACGCCATTTTCAATGGACTATGTTACGTTTGGGTAACATACTAAAAATCACACCCGTGTGAAGTGAGGGGCGCTAATATATTAAAGTCTAACTCGTGTTGATTAACAATAAAGAGAAAATATGACGTAATGAGTTACATTATGACATAAATTTTCCCTTCATTATCAATGGCGTTTACAAAACAAACATTGAACTAAAGACAAACATTAAACCTATGTGTATAGCCCCTCAAAAATCACCCCGTGTGAATTGAGTGTCGCTCGTATCATCATAACATCATCATCATTTGCTCAGACACATACACAGACACGTGTTCTCCATTCATTGTCAATGGGAAGATCTACACTAATAGCTGAATATAGGAGGGGCTAGCGCCCCTCAAAAAAAATAAGAAAAACGTACTTCAGAGAGAGAGAGAGAGAGAGAGAGAGAGAGAGAGAGAGAGAAGGGGTACATGTGTAAGGACGCATAACAAGGATGGGATTAAACTTTCAGGAGCAGGGAGAGCAGGGACAGCAGGGAGGCCTCCTGGGAATCTCCCCATGCAGCGAGCTCTTCCCATGCAGGCAAGGACCAAATGGGGGAGAATATATCTCCATGCTGGCATGGGAACTCCCCGGTTAGCTAAGGTTGCCCAGGGAAGGAAAGAGGGAGTCCGGGACTCTCTGCTGGTATTGTTACCTGCACAACTCTCATTAGATAACTACAACTCGATAATTAAACCGCAAAATTAATGCAATCGAAAGGCTCTGTTCTTGTGATGGGTGGTTAGCACCTCCTTTTTTAGACCGTTATAGCCAAGGGCGACGGGGAAACAAATGGAAGTCTAGGAAAAAGAAAGACAACAAACACGAGGAAATAATGAGAGTGAGAAAGGAGTTAATAACAAAGAAAGAAAGAAAGAAAGAAAAGAAAGAAAGAGAAAGAAAGAAAGAAAGAAAGAAAGAAAGAAAGAGTAAGTGTATTAGAAAGTGAGAAGGTTGAGTGAACGGGAGAGTAAGAGAAGGAAAGGCAAGAAAATCGGAGTGAGAATGAATTTCAGATGACACATCAATATATTTTAAACCACTGAGGTGTTGAATTTACATTCTATCACAGTGCTTTGCCAACACTGTCTCTAGCAGTCTGACTCAAATGTAATTGAACTGAGGGAGAACTAAACCGAGAGATGGCGAGGGCAAAAGTAAGTGTGAGAGAGAAGACAATTCTGCGATTATATCCACATTTTCTTCTTCTTTACAATACTACTGATTCATAGTAAATTATTATTAATAATGTATCCCTCTTTCCAAAATCCTCCTATGAACAGCAGTTCCAGACTGATGACACATTATTTTCTCTTCTGCTATAGCCAGCAGTCTGTGGTACAAATGCAGCAACTTGATTGTTTGGACATGCAATGAAGTAGGATGGCGTTGCGACACGCTGGGTGGGACATTGTACACATTGATTAGGATGGCGTTGCGACACGCTGGGTGGGACATTGTACACATTGATTAGGATGGCGTTGCGACACGCTGGGTGGGACATTGTACACATTGAATGAAGTAGGATGGCGTTGCGACACGCTGGGTGGGACATTGTACACATTGATTAGGATGGCGTTGGGACACGCTGGGTGGGACATTGTACACATTGGACACGCTGGGTGGGACATTGTACACATTGGACACGCTGGGTGGGACATTGTACACATTGTACACGCTGGGTGGGACATTGTACACATTGGACACGCTGGGTGGGACATTGTACACATTGCAGCTATTTGTTGAATGTTCCTCCTCAGAATAAATGATCAGCGCGCATCACTTCCCCTTTTAGTGTTTTAACCCTTCTGGACGGGAACCCATTTTGGGGTTCTGTACAGTATGTACAATATTCCACAATTATGTTTTGATGCTGCTATATACAGTAAATATTTGAAGTTTTTCAGAAAACTTATATAGGTCAGGATTTAGAAGGCGTTTTTAGAATCTGCCTCAGTCCAAAATGGGATAATATTGATCTTTTGTAACACAAATATTCTCTTCTGGGGGGCTGTGCTTGGCATGAAAAAGTTTGAGAACTAGTGATTTAAAAGGCATTAAGTAGAATTGGCCCCTCTGTTTTCATGAATTAAATTACACAGGTTTAACTTCAGGACGAGTAACGGCGGGGTGACCGGCAGGCTATACCATAGGTGCGTGTTGGCAGGGAGGGTTGGGAATGCTTGACACAAAAACAGAGTCCTCCTTCCCTTTGAGTCTCAGACATATATTATCTGACACGGTGGAGGATTTGCTCCGGCTCTCCCTCTGATGTCAGGCGGCCCTCCGCCGCTCCGCCAAGCCTTTCATCCCACGCCCGGTGCTAAGCTCCATAATCATAGAGCTCTGTTCTGCTGGAGGAGACCACATGACATGGACCTCTAGGGCTTTATCATAGAGCTCTGTTCTGCTGGAGAAGACTGCATATACAGTACAGTACATGGACCGCTATAGGGCTTTATTATAGAGCTCTATGTTCTGATGGAGAAGACTACATATACAGTACAGTACATGGGCCGCTATAGGGCTTAATTATAGAGCTCTATGTTCTGATGGAGAAGACTACATATACAGTACGTACATGGGCCTCTATAGGGCTTAATTATAGAGCTCTATGTTCTGATGGAGAAGACTACATATACAGTACAGTACATGGGCCTCTATAGGGCTTTATTATAGAGCTCTGTTCTGATGGAGAAGACTGCATATACAGTACAGTACATGGGCCGCTATAGGGCTTTATTATAGAGCTCTATGTTCTGATGGAGAAGACTACATATACAGTACAGTACATGGGCCGCTATAGGGCTTTATTATAGAGCTCTATGTTCTGATGGAGAAGACTACATATACAGTACAGTACATGGGCCGCTATAGGGCTTTATTATAGAGCTCTATGTTCTGATGGAGAAGACTACATATACAGTACAGTACATGGGCCGCTATAGGGCTTTATTATAGAGCTCTATGTTCTGATGGAGAAGACTACATATACAGTACAGTACATGGGCCGCTATAGGGCTTTATTATAGAGCTCTGTGTTCTGATGGAGAAGACTACATATACAGTACAGTACATGGGCCGCTATAGGGCTTTATTATAGAGCTCTGTTCTGGTGGAGAAGACTACATATACAGTACAGTACATGGGCCTCTAGGGCTTTATTATAGAGCTCTGTGTTCTGATGGAGAAGACTACATATACAGTACAGTACATGGGCCTCTATAGGGCTTTATTATAGAGCTCTATGTTCTGATGGAGAAGACTACATATACAGTACAGTACATGGGCCTCTATAGGGCTTTATTATAGAGCTCTATGTTCTGATGGAGAAGACTACATATACAGTACAGTACATGGGCCTCTAGGGCTTTATTATAGAGCTCTATGTTCTGGTGGAGAAGACTACATATACAGTACAGTACATGGGCCTCTAGGGCTTTATTATAGAGCTCTATGTTCTGGTGGAGAAGACTACATATACAGTACAGTACATGGGCCTCTATAGGGCTTTATTATAGAGCTCTATGTTCTGATGGAGAAGACTGCATATACAGTACAGTACATGGGCCGCTATAGGGCTTTATTATAGAGCTCTATGTTCTGGTGGAGAAGACTACATATACAGTACAGTACATGGGCCTCTATAGGGCTTTATTATAGAGCTCTATGTTCTGATGGAGAAGACTACATATACAGTACAGTACATGGGCCTCTATAGGGCTTAATTATAGAGCTCTGTTCTGGTGGAGAAGACTACATATACAGTACAGTACATGGGCCTCTATAGGGCTTAATTATAGAGCTCTGTTCTGGTGGAGAAGACTACATATACAGTACAGTACATGGGCCTCTATAGGGCTTTATTATAGAGCTCTATGTTCTGATGGAGAAGACTGCATATACAGTACAGTACATGGGCCTCTAGGGCTTTATTATAGAGATCTATGTTCTGATGGAGAAGACTGCATATACAGTACAGTACATGGGCCTCTATAGGGCTTTATTATAGAGCTCTATGTTCTGATGGAGAAGACTACATATACAGTACAGTACATGGGCCTCTATAGGGCTTAATTATAGAGCTCTGTTCTGGTGGAGAAGACTACATATACAGTACAGTACATGGGCCTCTATAGGGCTTTATTATAGAGCTCTGTTCTGGTGGAGAAGACTACATATACAGTACAGTACATGGGCCTCTAGGGCTTTATTATAGAGCTCTGTTCTGGTGGAGAAGACTACATATACAGTACAGTACATGGGCCTCTATAGGGCTTTATTATAGAGCTCTATGTTCTGATGGAGAAGACTACATATACAGTACAGTACATGGGCCGCTATAGGGCTTTATTATAGAGCTCTATGTTCTGATGGAGAAGACTGCATATACAGTACAGTACATGGGCCTCTAGGGCTTTATTATAGAGATCTATGTTCTGATGGAGAAGACTGCATATACAGTACAGTACATGGGCCTCTATAGGGCTTTATTATAGAGCTCTATGTTCTGATGGAGAAGACTACATATACAGTACAGTACATGGGCCTCTATAGGGCTTAATTATAGAGCTCTGTTCTGGTGGAGAAGACTACATATACAGTACAGTACATGGGCCTCTATAGGGCTTTATTATAGAGCTCTGTTCTGGTGGAGAAGACTACATATACAGTACAGTACATGGGCCTCTAGGGCTTTATTATAGAGCTCTGTTCTGGTGGAGAAGACTACATATACAGTACAGTACATGGGCCTCTATAGGGCTTTATTATAGAGCTCTATGTTCTGATGGAGAAGACTACATATACAGTACAGTACATGGGCCGCTATAGGGCTTTATTATAGAGCTCTGTGTTCTGATGGAGAAGACTACATATACAGTACAGTACATGGGCCTCTAGGGCTTTATTATAGAGCTCTATGTTCTGGTGGAGAAGACTACATATACAGTACAGTACATGGGCCTCTATAGGGCTTTATTATAGAGATCTATGTTCTGATGGAGAAGACTGCATATACAGTACAGTACATGGGCCGCTATAGGGCTTTATTATAGAGCTCTATGTTCTGATGGAGAAGACTACATATACAGTACAGTACATGGGCCGCTATAGGGCTTTATTATAGAGCTCTATGTTCTGATGGAGAAGACTACATATACAGTACAGTACATGGGCCTCTATAGGGCTTTATTATAGAGCTCTGTTCTGATGGAGAAGACTACATATACAGTACAGTACATGGGCCGCTATAGGGCTTTATTATAGAGCTCTATGTTCTGATGGAGAAGACTACATATACAGTACAGTACATGGGCCTCTATAGGGCTTTATTATAGAGCTCTATGTTCTGATGGAGAAGACTACATATACAGTACAGTACATGGGCCTCTATAGGGCTTTATTATAGAGCTCTATGTTCTGATGGAGAAGACTACATATACAGTACAGTACATGGGCCTCTAGGGCTTTATTATAGAGCTCTATGTTCTGGTGGAGAAGACTACATATACAGTACAGTACATGGGCCTCTATAGGGCTTTATTATAGAGCTCTATGTTCTGATGGAGAAGACTACATATACAGTACAGTACATGGGCCTCTATAGGGCTTTATTATAGAGCTCTATGTTCTGATGGAGAAGACTACATATACAGTACAGTACATGGGCCTCTAGGGCTTTATTATAGAGCTCTATGTTCTGGTGGAGAAGACTACATATACAGTACAGTACATGGGCCTCTATAGGGCTTTATTATAGAGCTCTATGTTCTGATGGAGAAGACTACATATACAGTACAGTACATGGGCCTCTATAGGGCTTAATTATAGAGCTCTGTTCTGGTGGAGAAGACTACATATACAGTACAGTACATGGGCCTCTATAGGGCTTTATTATAGAGCTCTGTTCTGGTGGAGAAGACTACATATACAGTACAGTACATGGGCCTCTAGGGCTTTATTATAGAGCTCTGTTCTGGTGGAGAAGACTACATATACAGTACAGTACATGGGCCTCTATAGGGCTTTATTATAGAGCTCTATGTTCTGATGGAGAAGACTACATATACAGTACAGTACATGGGCCTCTATAGGGCTTTATTATAGAGCTCTATGTTCTGCTGGAGAAGACTACATATACAGTACAGTACATGGGCCTCTATAGGGCTTTATCATAGAGCTCTATGTTCTGATGGAGAAGACTGCATATACAGTACAGTACATGGGCCTCTATAGGGCTTTATTATAGAGCTCTATGTTCTGATGGAGAAGACTGCATATACAGTACAGTACATGGGCCGCTATAGGGCTTTATTATAGAGCTCTGTTCTGATGGAGAAGACTACATATACAGTACAGTACATGGGCCTCTATAGGGCTTTATTATAGAGCTCTATGTTCTGATGGAGAAGACTACATATACAGTACAGTACATGGGCCTCTATAGGGCTTAATTATAGAGCTCTATGTTCTGATGGAGAAGACTACATATACAGTACAGTACATGGGCCTCTATAGGGCTTTATTATAGAGCTCTATGTTCTGATGGAGAAGACTACATATACAGTACAGTACATGGGCCTCTATAGGGCTTTATTATAGAGCTCTATGTTCTGATGGAGAAGACTACATATACAGTACAGTACATGGGCCTCTATAGGGCTTTATTATAGAGCTCTGTGTTCTGGTGGAGAAGACTACATATACAGTACAGTACATGGGCCTCTATAGGGCTTTATTATAGAGCTCTATGTTCTGATGGAGAAGACTACATATACAGTACAGTACATGGGCCTCTATAGGGCTTAATTATAGAGCTCTGTGTTCTGATGGAGAAGACTACATATACAGTACAGTACATGGGCCTCTATAGGGCTTTATTATAGAGCTCTATGTTCTGGTGGAGAAGACTACATATACAGTACAGTACATGGGCCTCTATAGGGCTTTATTATAGAGCTCTATGTTCTGATGGAGAAGACTACATATACAGTACAGTACATGGGCCGCTATAGGGCTTTATTATAGAGCTCTGTGTTCTGATGGAGAAGACTGCATATACAGTACAGTACATGGGCCTCTATAGGGCTTTATTATAGAGCTCTGTTCTGATGGAGAAGACTACATATACAGTACAGTACATGGGCCTCTATAGGGCTTTATTATAGAGCTCTGTTCTGATGGAGAAGACTACATATACAGTACAGTACATGGGCCGCTATAGGGCTTTATTATAGAGCTCTATGTTCTGATGGAGAAGACTGCATATACAGTACAGTACATGGGCCTCTAGGGCTTTATTATAGAGCTCTATGTTCTGATGGAGAAGACTGCATATACAGTACAGTACATGGGCCTCTATAGGGCTTTATTATAGAGCTCCATGTTCTGATGGAGAAGACTACATATACAGTACAGTACATGGGCCTCTATAGGGCTTTATTATAGAGCTCTATGTTCTGATGGAGAAGACTACATATACAGTACAGTACATGGGCCGCTATAGGGCTTTATTATAGAGCTCTGTTCTGGTGGAGAAGACTGCATATACAGTACAGTACATGGGCCGCTATAGGGCTTTATTATAGAGCTCTGTTCTGATGGAGAAGACTACATATACAGTACAGTACATGGGCCGCTATAGGGCTTTATTATAGAGCTCTATGTTCTGATGGAGAAGACTACATATACAGTACAGTACATGGGCCTCTATAGGGCTTTATTATAGAGCTCTATGTTCTGATGGAGAAGACTACATATACAGTACAGTACATGGGCCGCTATAGGGCTTTATTATAGAGCTCTATGTTCTGATGGAGAAGACTACATATACAGTACAGTACATGGGCCGCTATAGGGCTTAATTGTCTCCACCAGGCCGAAGGCATGTGGGGAGAGTATGTTTTGCACTCCGTCCGTCCGCGTGTCCGTCCGTCCGTCCGTGTGTCCGTCCGTGTGTCCGTGAACAGCTAATCTCGGCCACCGTTAACCCGGTCGATGCCATATTTTGCACACACACTCCCTGGATGCCAACGATGAACCTCTGCCCCAAACTTTCCAGAACGGCCTGTTATAGCGCCACCAGGAGGCCGCTTTGTGCAAAACAAGTTTTTGCACAGTACACCTACAGATTTTGTCCAAACATCACGCAAATTGGTACACAGTCTCTCTAGAGCCATTCAACGAAACGGGTCTTTCAGATTTATCAGACTCCATCCTGATTGGTTAAGATTGGCTTCCAAAGTTCACAGGAGTGCTCAGTTTCAAACAAAATGCTGCAAATCATGAACACATCGCGTGATTTCCGTGAAATTGTGCACCCACATTCCCACTAGGCCGAGGACGAAATGCCACATGAACAATTTCAACTCAGCCTCAAGGTGGCGCTATAACTGGCCGAAAAGTGTTTTTACCTCTAACTGCACGGATCTGTGGATAACCTGGTGGAGACCTGTGCCCGGAAGGGCACTTTTTTATAGAGCTCTGTTCTGCCACATCCTGTGTGTGTATAACAGGATGTGATTTAACCCATTTTGGGCAGGAACCCCTTTTGGTGTTTTAAGCATTATACATTATACTTTAGCTATTGAAAAATAGCAGATCTACAAGGTCATAGCGCGACACCGTGCGCCGCGCTACGAGCTTATTGGTCTGCTATTTTAGAAAAATTGTGAAAATGCGGCGCAAACCTTCGAATATATATTCTTTCGGAGCAAACGTTTTTAACTAAAACCTTTGCTTCTGGGAGGTCCCTGGAATAACATATTTTCAGATGGGGGTCGGTGGCCAATTACATATAGTTTTTGGGGTCCTTGACATGAAATATTGAGCACCACTGATATAGAAACATACGTGTACAGTAGGTATTCCAGAAAACTGTCATGATTTAGAAGACATTCTTTTAAGGCCTAAAAAAGGGAAATAACTCTTCGGACTAAAAGATGTTTCCAGAAGGTGTCATCATGACAACTTGTAAAGCTGTCAACCCCACGACTCCCATGAGAACACAGACAACACTTTGCACTTTGATGATCATCTCTTCTAAGTGTTGAACTTTATTATTTTAAATCTAAAGTACAGGGAAGCTCGCTATGAAAGCATTCTCTTTAATGAGGGACACACACTGTACAGTATACAGGAGTCTGGTGCAGATTCACACAGTAGTATTAGTACAGGTCTGTCCAGAAATTAAACAGCAACACAGAATCTTTGAACTGCAATATTAACGCTGTTCATCATATACATAATGTGTTTAACACTTTTGTTAACTACATCATTTCGTATGTGTTCATAGATAGATAGAGAGATAGATAGATAGATAGATAGATAGATAGATAGATAGATAGATAGATAGATGGATGGATGGATGGATGGATGGATGGATGGATGGATGGATGGATGGATGGATGGATGGATAGATAGATAGATAGATAGGCCTACTGTATATTCAAACCATGATACATTACATTCTCTGATATTTGTGATATTCCTGATGCCAGTTGGTGAAATATTTTCATACCAGGTGAAACCGTCCGTTTCGTACCACCATTTCACATGCCTTGATAACCAAATTAATCCACACAATTCTACGGCAATCACAAGCCATCATCATGCGCGGATCACGACTCGTGAAGGGGGGGATCCGTGCATGTCTAATGTCCCTCGAGGCCAGCCGGTCGAATTTTCATGCAAATCAAATCATTTTGGCAACAACACCTGCACTCTGCGCTCGCTCGCTTGACGCTGATTTCCTTTCTGCGACTCCCAGCATCCACGGCTGCTATGCCTGCTATGCTATCCCCTCCTCTTATACCCCTATCATTTCAGGCCTCGGTTTTCGGACCATTTCGGCTCCAGTGTGAGACGAGCTGGAGAGGTGAGTCTATTTTACACCTCGCTAGCTTTAGATGAATTCCCCAAAATTGCCCAGTCAGAGAGCTCCACTAAACCCCGCTGCTAGGCAACGTTATGCGGTTGGTGTTCCGTTCCGTTCCGTCTCTCTCTCTCTCTCTCTCTCTCTCTCTCTCTCTCTCTCTCTCTCTCTCTCTCTCTCCATCTGCCCGTCAAAGAGGAAATGGATCGTTTATGCAGCCGGTATTATGGATGAGCACCAGTCAATCACATTGTCAGGATCATGATTAGAAACAGGCTTAGTGAGGCTCTACTTGTTCATTTCTTAACTGATGTGTGTCACATGGAACTCTGTCTGTATGTCTACCTAATGGAGTCTGTGTGAACAGGCGAGATAAGAATTCATGTCTGGAAATTATTGTTTCTTTTTCTTTCTTTCTTTTTGGGGCTTTTGCTAATGAATGATGGTGCCAGTTTGATGGACATGGAAAGGTGGAGAAGAGATGTTTTGGGGTGAACTGGAGAGGATATTTACTTATAAAACTATCTCAAACTGTTAGCTTGGGTTGTGCTTAAGAAATGGAAAAAAAAATTGTATCAACAGTGCCACACACGCATGCATGCATATTTGCGCACAAGCACGCACGCACGCACACATGCACATACTCACACACGTGCACAAACGCAATTTAATGGTGAGAACAGGCACAAACTGACAAGCACAACAGAAAATTGTCAGGCAAGAAACCAAAGGTCCACATTCCTACTGACTGCAGGTGAGACTCAGTTATCATTTCTAAAGATGTGTCTCAGTCCAGACCGATTTAGGCTGTACTGCATTGTGCAATGTGTTGCTCATGGAAAGCAGCAGATCTACATGCTCACAGCGTGTCGTGATGCAACTCATTGTGAGGTTGAAGATCGTCTATTTCGGGCGAGTGACACCATGGTACAACAGAGCATTACTCTGTTGTTACCACAGCAACAATTGCAGCAGAGAGTTTGGCAAAGTCGGAATACACAATTCTGATCAGTTTATAACAGTGACTGTGTACAGGCAGATCACATTTAATAACCGTGTTGACGGAGAGATCACTTTTAATAACAGTGTGGACTGTGGACAGTCTGGACAGTCGGTCCTAAAGATCACATTTAGTGCAGCCAGTGAGTGACTATTATATTATGAAAACAAATGAGTAGACTGAATGAGTTATTGTTATGAATAGCATGACTCAGGGAGATCAATAAGGATTCATGGCACACACACACACGCGCGCGCGCACACACACACACACACACACACACACACACACACACACACACACACACACGCTGTGTGTCTCTTTCTGACTCAGTTGGCACTTAGGTGAATTATGTGTGCGCTACTTTTCTGCTATAACCTCGCAGGTCGACCACAACCACTCCATGGAAGTGGCTCGTTCAGTGTTGGTTACACGGCCGCTGATCACGTGAAGTTTGTTGAAGGGTCTAAATCAACGGTGCCCACACTTTTTGGACTCGAGAGCTACTTTCAGCTCAACAAGATCTGCCCACCGAAAACACAATACCATTGCTGAAAATGGCTTTGGAATAGCGGCGCTAGCATTACATTTAAGACAAATGCACTTGGAATGGGAAAGGGGGAAATGGAATAGTTTTTTTTGTATTTAATTTGTAATCTACCGACATTGCATTATGGGTTTGAGCTGACAGGCCCTTTTTTATGTCAGGCAATCAATCAATCAAGTCAACTTAATTAAAATAGCAGATGCCAAACATTGTTTTTATATTTAAATTAAATATTATTTAGGGGCATGTCATGTGACCTACCTGCACAGCCTTTGTGATCTCCTGGGCACCCCTGGTCTATTATGTACTAATACGGCCCAACCTTCTGATTCACGTGCTTCTGGATAACAGCACTGTTGTGAGGTTGTAGTCAATTATGTGCTATAGAAATGCAAGTATACGTACATATGTAAGTGAGTAAGTAGTCTAGATGTCTTCATTCTAGCCAGTTGATAGCAAGATCACCCCATCTGCCCGGTCTGGTTGAAGGTGCAGGTGAAGGCGTGACGTCAAAATTTTGGGAAATACCTATGTTTCTATCAGTGGTGCTCAATATTTCATGTCAAGGACCCCCAGAATTATCTGTATTTGGCCGTGGACCCCCATCTGAAAATATGTTGTTCCAGGGACCTCCCAGAAGCAAAGATTTTAGTTACAAACGTTAAATATTTCAGATACAACATGTTGGTGTACTCCAGTCATACAGTATGAATGCAGCCGCTAGATGCTCATCTCTCTCTTTTTGTGCATGGTATTTAGCATTTTTTTGAAGATAAAAGAAAGAGAGGGGGTTAATTACTTAGTTTAAAATACTGTCAATGTATTTTAAATAGTTACTGTATCGATTTCAAATCATTGAATCGTATCGTAACGGATCATCATAATGAAGCAATATCATCCATGTATCGTATCGTCAACCATGTATCGTGATACGTATCGTATCGCTGTTAAAATGTATCGTTGCACCCCTAGTAATCACTGTTGAAGGAGAATTCCATGCTAGAAGGCTTTCTTACCTTTCATTAAAGTTGTTACGTCCCCACCAAAGAGGTTTTGTGCAAAAACTCCTTATTGGCTATTTCCCCTACCATAAGCCCTAAATGAATTGCATTGAATTGAATGGGAATTTAATGGGGCTAGTATGGGGTGTTGTGTTAATTTGCTTATTTCCATCGAAATAAGTAGTAAAGTGTGCCACTTGGGATATTATTTACATTATGAAAATAATAATAATTTTGAGCGATGGAAATAAGCAAACACCCCATAGCTCCATTCAATTCCCATTCAATTCAATGCAATTCATTCAGGGCTTATGGTAGGGGAAATATAGCCAATAAGGAGTTTTTGCACAAAATAACACCTGGACCTCTTTGGTAGGTAAGAAAGCCTTCTAGCATGGAATTCTCCTTTAACTAGTCAGGTAGCCAGTGTTATCTACAGCAATCACTGTTAACTATAGACACAGGTGCCTAATAACAGCCACTATAACTGCTGTTTCCTCTAAATTACAATGTAACTCTTGGTGTTACCTACAGTATATAGACAGACTCTGCTTCGGCCACATTACACTCTGTGCAATCGCTCACATTTTAAATGTCACCGGAGCTCAGTAGCAGCAGCAGCAGCAGCAGTATAGTGTTGTGTTGAACGTGGCTTTGTTGTCACTGCACGGATCTGTGCCATGGATTAATATAAGATCAAGCCCTCAGGAGAGCCCGCCACACAGGTGGGTGTGTGAGAACAAGAGAGAGAGATAGATAAAGAGGGAGTGAGAGCTGGGGGCTTTCAGAACCCCCCATCCATCTGCGTAGAAGAGCAAACAAACATGGCTATGCCCGGTTACTTTCTGACGCTCCTCTATGGCAGGGAACAGATGTTCGGAGGAGATAGACTATTATCGTCGTCGACTGCAGTGCACACTCCAGTGACGCTCCCGCAATGACGACTCTTCTGCTGTTTTGGCACACCTGCTTGCTGATGTTTAATTAAGGCGGAAATAAATGTCACATTGTGGAGGATTGGAAATTATTTTTCAAGTTATCGCCCACAGGTTATCTCTGTCTCTCTCTCGTGCGCGCTCTCTTGCTCACACGCACACATACACATTCACACACACATACACACACAAGCACACGGCAGAGACAGAGGGGAAAACAATGGCTGGTAGAAAATACAATTTGCGTTATCTGAAGGTACCGTGGCAGTTAATAATCTGTTGTGATAAAGTACCAGAGTCAAAAGAGCCTTAAATGAACAAGGAAATAAAAGCTGGTGAATAGGAGTCCGCAGAGAAAAGAGCAGGACGGCGTTCGGTGACATTTCACAGTAAAGTTTACAATTCAATTAAGCAGCAACAGTGACTGCTGTGAGCGCATCACTTTTTGAACAATGATTGTTGCTGACGCTCCGTGCGTCAAACTAATTACAGCGCTCATTATTTTGTCTGTGTCAATAACGACACACGACTATGCATCTCGCATAGGATCAATTTCCCCCCACCCGATCAATATTCTGCCTGGGGTATTCCTCTGCTTTGGCAAGTCGGGACGTTATTCGCAGTGAACCGTATTAGTGTTTACGACCTCCTGTTCGCATGGTTCATGATCACAATTATGACCCCATCAATTCCACGGGACCCCTTGACCCCTGTAAACACGCACAGTGGCCAAACCACACCAAAGGGTCGCAATGCAACGCCTTGCAACCAAACGGTTTGCGAGGAGTTGCATGGCGACCCATTGGTGTGGTTTGGGCCATTTCATTGAACCAGTTGAATCACTTGGGTCGACGTGCAACAGGACATATCACACGCAGGGACCAACGCTAAAACCTCCTCGTCCTATCTCGACCCTGTGGTGTGGTTTGTGCTTCAACGGTATTATTTCCTTACCAGTGGTGGAAGAAGTAGGCCTATACTCGCCTACTCGGATGCTTTACTTGCATGTAAGCCAAGACTCAAATAGCAAGACATGCAACCTCCGGTTTACTTCCCGTATCTGCGTGTAATGTGCAGATGCGCTATAGCATGCACCAGTAACCTATAGGAACGTTTGCAAGATTTGCCGTCTGACGCCGGCACCCACTTATAGGGCCAGTGCATAGGGAGGAGTTTCACTCAAAACGGGTTACATTGTCCTGCCTACCAATAGGCTAGTAGGCTATAGTAGTAGGCTGCTTTTCCAGCCTCACTGTGGAGACATATACCATTGTAGATATAAAATTAAATAAACACTGTATGGTTTGGGTGTCAGATGACAAAATAACATAACCTTGATCCAAAGCAGTAATGGCTCTGCCCTGTCCGTTTTTATAGGCCTACCGTAACTTGTCCATTCCACCGTGGACCGTCAGAATTATGCTTCCATTGTAGCCTTGCAGTGCGTTGACTGTCGGATATCAAATAATTAAAATTATAAAATACACACTGTATGGTTTCTTTGATTTGGGTGTCAGCTGACAAAATAACATAACCTTCAGCAACATTCCCAAACACATGTATGCTCTGCTCTCTACCTGTCCTCAAACGAGCATGACAGTGTAATCAAAATAATAATGGTCAGATCGCAGATCACAGACAGATTATTTATTTACTGCGGAGAGAACGGCGAATAATAATAATACCGCCGTCTATCCAGAGCCATAGAGTAGAAGAGTTGTGACATGTCAAAGATAGTAGAGAGATGGAAGATGGTGTACTGCAGTGACAGTATACACACCAGCATCACTGACAAGCACACTTACGAACTACAGACTGGCAGCCAAGTAGCCTACTAGCCTACATGTAGGCAGAAAGATGGCGCCCAAATAAGCCAAAATCCTACCGAACGCGTCACTATGCCCTCCCCCTAGGAGGCCACTTTGTAGGATTTGTGTACCAATGTCAATGTAGCCTCTAGTTCATACCAATTAATTGTTATTTTGTTGTCACATATTTACTGCATTGGATTTATGTACAGAACATTTTTTCAACATGTAGTCGCATAATTATAATATTGAATAATAATGGATTATGCAAAACTTTTCCCTTTTTTAAATTTAATTAACGTTGTTTTTTAATTTCTGACCGATAGTAGCCTGCCCTACAGTTTATTGAAAGGACTGCTATTACTCATTCTGTAATTACATTTGAATATGAGCGTAGTATACACAGTGGACTAGTCATATGTTGCTCGAGAGATTGCTCGAGTAGGTTGGAGTGTTTGCTGAGACCGATTAAACATTTGAGAGAACCTTGATCACATAGTACCCACTCTCAACCATGCATATATTAAAAGCAGTGGTGGAAAGTAACTAAGTACACATTCAAGCACTGTACTTGGGGACAAATTTGAAGATTTGAAGAGTATAGGCCTATTTTAAAATGTCAGTACTTTTACTTCTATACTCCACTTCACTCCAATCCACTTCATCTCACTTCATCCACCACACCATTCTAGTCTGATGCAAGATGACATGATATCTAACCTGCGCTAGCATTGTTAACATAACAACACCAGCATGAAAACCCAGGGAAATCAGGCTTATAATAATTATAATTAAGATTCATAGCCTTACCATATGCCTCCCCTGCTTCTAGGCCACCAGCACGTCCAGCAGCAATGGCGAAAGAGGGGGTAAGAGGAGACCTGGGCACTTCCTGCTAAATCGCACCATGCTTTTGACTCAATTGAAATATATTAGGTCAATGTGATTGAATCACTTTCAGAGCTTATAAGTTTATGACTCACTTGAACTCAAAACATTCTAATCACGTTCTGTGGTCAAACATGAATTGTTGATGTTGAACACATGTAATCTGTTCATTTAATCTCAACATATATAGGGAGTTTTCTTTTTTCATCAGTGTGGGTAAATACCTGGTAATATCATGGAAATAAGACACGCTTCCGTTCACAGTACAGTTCCACCTTTCTTACAGGGTAACTTGAAAGGTTTTACCTGTTAACGTTTTGAAAATGTATGTGGTCCAACTGTCTATTACTGTGTAAATAACTGGAAATTGCCAGGTAACATGTTCAAAACATCCTGGTGGGTAATGATGGATTATAACCTACAATTACAGTGAAAGTACATGGTAATATCATGGAAATAAGCCATGCTTCCGTTCACAGTACAGTTCCACCTTTCTTACAGGGTAACTTGAAAGGTTTTACCTGTTAACGTTTTGTAAATGTATGTGGTCCAACTGTGTAAATACCTAGTTATTATCTGTTATTTCCGGGTAACATGTTCAAAATACACCATGATGGTTAATGGAGGAGGATCATAATCTACAATTACCAGGTAGGTACATGGTAATATCATGGAAATAGAACACACTTCCTTTCACAGTACAGTTCCTCCTTACTTACTGGGTACCTATCGGGTAATTACATTGTAGTTGTCAGGGAATTACTTGGTAACAACTGGCAATCTCCTGTAACTACCCATGTGTTTACATGGGTAGTACCCATGTAAACACAGTGAACACAGTTACCATATAATTACCTGGTAGTTGTCAGGAAAATACTTGGTAATTACCTGGTACCTAATGGGTAACTTACCTGGTAGCAGAGTAAATACTTATAAATACTGGGTAGTTACCTGGTAATTACATAGTAAAAACCTATAAATAAAGGTTAGTTACCTGGTAGTTGTCAGGAAAATACTTGGTAATTACCTAGTAGCTAATGGGTAACTTGCATGGTAGCAGAGTAAATATTTTTAAATACCGGGTAGTTACCTGGTAAGTACACAGTAAATACTTATAAATACAGGATAATTACTGGGTAGTTGTCAGGAAAATACTTGGCAATTACCTGGCAATAGTGGGTCATTTACCATGGTAAGTTCCATGTAATTACCAGGAAATTATACAGTAAATAGTTATACATACAGGGTAATTACCTAGTAGTTGTCAGGGGAAATACTTGGTAATTACCTAGTAATTACTGCATAACTAAATAGTAGTTACCGGGTACTTACTATTGCCATGTAGTTACCTGGTAATTACCGTACCGTAAAATGAAGGGTTACCGATACGGGTATAGGTAAACTATTTCAGTACTTTTTCCACCACTGATTAAAAGCTCTCGACCGGGTCTGATGTCAAAGCACAGTACAGTACAGTACAGTACAGTACAGTACAGTACAGTACACCAGTCAACCAGCTCAGTGAAACAAGCTAGTACCCTCACAAAAAACATGCAGTAATCCTGGTCTCTATACTGCCTCCCCCTGGCCAGTCGGGGCGCCTGATGGAGGGGAAAGGAACTGGTTGGAATAACGTGTTCCTTCCTTAACGTGTGAGCTTGGGTGCTCATGCATTAAAGGAAGCATGAGGTCAGTCTGTTGCTCTCACAAAATGGGTTACATTAGGATAATGTAACCTACATTAGGATAATGTAACCCATAATGTAGGATAAGAATTTGGAGAAAAAAAAGTGTAATGTAATGACAAATGCATACCTGACATTTACAGCTGGAGAGATTTACATCTCACCTGGCTCTAATCAGCCCATCGCTCAACATATACAGCCCTACTGTGGCTGCGAAAGGCTTTTAGCTGGATTATCTTCACCCCAAAACGGGAAATAATTCTTCCACACAACTATGTAAACGTTGTTGTTGTCATGTTTTAAAGGGAACTAGACCTGTATGTGCCCGTCAGCCACCGGCCTACTTGAGAACGATGCAACTTTGGAACCTAATAATACCTGTTGTCAACTTGTCATAGCACCCTGTTTTTTCTCCAGGCAGGTCTTTGTGTGATTTTCACCTAGTGATGGAGGGTAAACAAAAAATCCCATACTCCCACAATGGGCAGTTGATCTTCACTTCACTGGACCATTCTCATGTCCTAGGTGGGTAGCCTGGCTTATGTGTGAGTGAGAGTGAGAGTGAGTGAGATTATTTATTATACCTTGTTCCATTGCGGTTGTTGTGATGTGGTTCAAAGTATTAATAATTGCCGTGCAATTATGGCGAACACCTGGCCTGGCATAGCGTGCGCCATTGAGCATAATTGATGCTTCCTATCTGTCAGGGCCACACGTGTCCAAACACTGTTTACTGGGGAAAGTTTTTGATGCATTAGGAGCACAGTCTGGTGATTTTACTTTCCCTTTTTAATCAGTGTTGGCTACAACTCAGCACCTGCCATCAGAAAAGAAGTACAATATTTGCCTGAGATGCAGTGGAGTAGAAGTAAGTATAAGGACGTCATCTCTGTCCGCTGGAAACCTCATATGTGTCCAAAACTGTTACTTGTCAGGATTCAGATGCAAATGCATCGAAAGTGTAGCGAGTTTCCAGCTTGCAAATCCGCTACTGATGCTTTTGTGTGACACAATGATCAAGTAGGGCGTTCATTTACACACACAAAAAATAAAAATAAAAATTTGATAGCCTCACAGCTAGAAGGTCCTGGGTTCGATTCCCGCTGGGGACGCTGTGGGTGCTGGGGGCGTGTTCTCTCCTCCGCGTCATCACTGCCCACAACCCCGAGGAGGGGTTGGCGAAAGGGCCTTTCTGTGTGGAGTTTGCATGTTCTTTACCATTAAACCATTAAAAATGATAGTTAAGTATGGTCCTTGAGTAAATGTACTTTCCACGACTGCCTTGTGTACGTAGGCAGAGGATAATGCGCGGACCATTTTGAGCTTGTAGATCTGCTGCTTTTATTTGAATCCAGCCGTCTTGGAGAGGTTTCCACCCCACAGAGCTGATGTATGTACATCCCACTGTAAATGCACTGACTGCGTGTTACTGTCCTCCGCATATCTGGAGAACCATCCGACCGATAGATTTCTAAATGGACGTGCTGCACATGCATCACCAAAGTAATCAATAGAATAATCACAGAGGAAATAATTGATAGTTGTAGGCCTTAAAGCCAACGTCTAGAGGCATCTTCATACACTGCACGCACGCCGGCACGCACACACGCACGCACGCACACACGCGCACACACACACACACACACACACACATGGCCAGTCAATTACCCAGGCTCATTACGATTCGGAGGACGGCTCTGCTGCCACTCTGGATTGGCACCAAGATGGCAGCCGTCCCAGCAGGTCACCGGGAGGTCCCGTCAGCCAGCTGCTGGAATGTCAGGAAACATAATGACCTCTGGGTTCATAGGTCACAGGTCACCACTGTCACCGTCTGACCACAAGCATCAGGGAGGTGTGTGCGTGCGTGCATGCGTGCGAGTGTAAAATGTACTTGGTCACTTTCCACCGCTGCGTGTTCAGAGTAGCATGGTCTCCAACAGGAAGGCGTCCCGACGCCAGTCAGTGGCGGCGCCGCGGTGGTGATGGATGATTATAGACACAAAACAAAGCAAACACAAAGCAGCACCGCGGGAGCCACGCAGATGGTGTCTGGAACACGGAGACGGAGAGGGAGAGGCAGTGGTTATATAAGGAGGTATAATGTTTTCAAAAAAAGTGTACAGTATTTGTTAAAATGTTGTTTTTATGTGGGCACGCCCACCAGTTCACTAAGTTTGCCTGGTGGGTGGTGATGGGTGGTGATCCACCTGAACTGAAGCCGCACCCACAGCTGTAGTTGTATGATAAAGGGGGAGGGGTTAGGGGAGGTGCTGATAGTGTGATGTCACTATATTACTGTTTATTTCATTGGCCCGTTTGACTGTCAAGGGTTCAGCCTCCAGGAAGAAACCCTAAATACAAAGTTAATGCACCATTGCACATAAAAACGACTCCAGGGTGTCTAATGAAGTACTGTCACCTCATAGACACATGAACAACTGGAAAAATACAAAAGATTGTGGCACTCCCTCTTGAAGTAAATGTATCGATACTGCAACATAGGAATGCTCCCTTTTACAAGTAAAAGTGAATTCACAATGTACAGTACTTATGTGTAAAAGCATTGACATCAAAATGTACTTAAAGTGCCGAGAGTAAAAGTGCTCATTGTTCAGAGTGTCTCATTTCAAAATTTCAAATGTGTAAAAATCTTTCGAAAGTAGCAGATCTACAAGCTCACAATGCGTCGAACTGCGACGCATTGTGAGCTTGTACATCAGCTATTTTCAAATGGCAGAAATGTATAGAGGGTATGCGCATGCATAAAGTGAATGGAAAATCGAGTGGCAAATCGAGAGGCAAAGTGAGTTTAACGTTGTTTAACCCTGTAAGACCCGGATATATTTCTACTTGCAAAAAAGAGATTTCAACCTTACTACTACTTTGTAGTTTGTACTACTAGGACTAGGAAAATATGTAAAAAAAAGAAAAAAAAAGTTTGATGAAAATGTTATGCACATTTATAATAATTATATAATAATATAATAAATGAATAATTTACATTTGGGGGATATCTTTCACAATAATGAATAAAACATGTTCTAGACATTCTAATGATCACAAAAAAACATATATTACAATTATTTTACTTACTTTTATTAGGGTCCAGAAATTTTTAATTTGTGTGAATTTCAGCCTCTGTGGGGGGTATTTATATGCAAATATCATGAGCAATGGCATTGCAATGGCTTTGCAATGAACATCTATGATTACGTTTAGGTGAAAAAAGAACAGAAAAGAGAAAAAAAAAAGTAATTAATTAAAATAAAAAATGTTACCGAAAAGCAACGCTGGGTCTTACAGGGTTAAAGCAATCAGATGGGACTTTTCTGTTGGGATGTTGGGCTGTCAAATCCAGAAAGTATTTTTTTGCCACTCAGTAGGTGTTTCTACTTTACTTCCGGGTATGATGATGATGTCACACGCATACCCTCTATAGAGCGGCGCAGTCCCTCCCCCTTTCAGAACAACGAACGGCCCAGGAAATAAAATGCAATGCATTCTGACCATAGGATTTTCTTTAAGTATTTATTTAAAGACGGTTACGCCGCGGACAAAGCCAACTCGGATTGTGACAAATCATGACAATGAACACAATGTTTTGGGCCGATCAAATAATTTATAAGAAGAAAAACAAAACAAATAGTGTTGTCTCCTGCCTTTATTTTCTTCTTTCTAATGATTTGATCGGCCCAAAATATTGTGTTCATTGTCATGATTTGTCACGATCCGAGTTGGCTTTGTCCGCGGCGTAACCGTCTTTAAATAAATACTTAAAGAAAATCCTATGGTCAGAATGCATTGCATTTCATTTCCTGGGCCGTTCGTTGTTCTGAAAGGGGGAGGGACTGCGCCGCTCTATAGGGCTGACGTGGTTAATGTATGTTTAGTAATAATAATCTAGTAAGTATACTAACTATATGTAGTGGTGTAAAAGTACAATATGCCTCTGAGATTAAGTGGACTTCTGAATTTTCCCAGTCAATCTTTTTTTTCCTTTTTTTTAACATAATTATGTTTATTGATTTTTCTTTACAACATAGTAATTTAAAAGCAATTATTGACATAACATATCCCCCCCACATCCCCATGGCAGCACAAATACAAAACAAAATCTTCAAAGAAACATTAGGAAATGTCCATAAATACAGAACAAATTTAAAAAATAATAACAAAAAAAAGAAAAAACACATTACATACAGTTAAACAAACAAATGCACAATGTCCATCACAGTTCCCTACCCCCACCCCACAGCTGACTACTCCAATTAACCACTATCCATCCAAAGTCCAGAGTCAATATCACCTTGCTTAATGAAGTCCAAGAACTTCTCCCATATCTTATACTATAGAATACAGCAGTTTTCTTCCTAATTACATAGGTTAGTTTCCCAGTCAATCATTTAATCCACGCTATACGTGCCTGAAGTGGAGTAGAAGTATACTGGAAATTGGGAATACTCAAGTATGTTTAAAAACAAAATCTACAAAGTAACTACCGGTAGTAACTAAAGTTGGGAAAATTGGAAATTGGAAATACTCAAGTAAAGTACAAATACCTCAAAATTGTACTTAAGTGCAGTACTTGAGTAAATGTACTGCAACACTGCAGAGAGGGAGGACCAGTCCTCACTTTGAAAAAATAGAAGATCTAAGACTTTTTTATTTTATTTTTTGCGACACCACGTGAAAACGTGAGAGTATGAAACGGCTGTAAGGTCAGCTTCATCATTTCACAGCAACTGCGACCAGGAAATTCTGAAACAGAATATCTGATTCTTGAACTAAACACACAAGACATTCCGGCAGAGAACCTATACTGTACCATGCAGTCGCACATGAGTGATTAAGGTTGTGGAGAGTGAGAGACATCGTGAATGCAAACAATTAGCGAAGGAAATTTTAATTAGTGGTGGAATTTGTGACACTGATGTGTACAGTATAACCGAAGCTGTGAATAGGCAATTATGTGTTTAGAAGAAACTAGAGAAACGGTTGGATGGCACTTACACCCGCCTTCTAATGAGAGCACAAAATCTGTCTTGGAAGAGAAGAGCCACCCATCGACTAATCTAATATACGGCAACCTTCCCCGTGTTTCTTCACTAGTCCAAGCCAGAAGAACACAGTTTGCCGGCCACTGCTACAGAGCTGACAATGAGGTTATATCTTCCCTTCTTCTCTGGAGTCCTGCCTCAAAGCAGACCAGAGGTAGAAAACTGTCGTTCCCTGATGTCATCGCTAGGGACACATGCATCAGTAAGCAGGAACTGGCAGTGGCAATGAAGGACCGGGAAGTCTGTCGTGGCATTGTGAAATCCATTATCTCGACCGCGGTCGGAAAATGATGACGATGTTTTTAGACCAGTATTGTCCTTCAATATTGCAGGGACCATAACAAAGCATGAGGTGTGTGCGTATATACAGTACAGGACCATAACAAAGCATGAGGTGTGTGCGTATTATACTGTACAGAATCACAACAAAGCATGAGATGTGTGCGTATTATACTGTACAGAATCACAACAAAGCATGAAGTGTGTGCGTATTATACAGTACAGAATCACAACAAAGCATGAAGTGTGTGCGTATTATACTGTACAGTACAGAATCACAACAAAGCATGAAGTGTGTGCGTATTATAATGTACAGTACAGAATCACAACAAAGCATGAAGTGTGTGCGTATTATACAGTACAGAATCACAACAAAGCATGAAGTGTGTGCGTATTATACTGTACAGTACAGAATCACAACAAAGCATGAAGTGTGTGCGTATTATACTGTACAGAATCACAACAAAGCATGAAGTGTGTGCGTATTATACTGTACAGAATCACAACAAAGCATGAAGTGTGTGTGTATACAGTACTGTCGTATAAATCGACCTTGTGAAGATGATTTTGCTGGACCCCACGAGAAAAAATGTTTTATGAACAAAGATTTTACAGATTACGGTTAAGATTAGGAAAAGAGTCATATCAGACATTTAGGGGTTAGGACGGACAGGGGAGAGAGTGTAGACCAAGTGCCAAAAGACAACATGCACTGGGCGTCCCGTCCGCCTATCGATTCCGACGTCTTGTTTAATTCCCCAGATCCATTTCCACGTTCTTTAGAAGATGTTTCTTGGCACAAGGTGTCCGTTATGTTGATATGTGGCACACATTGCACCCCTAGCGTCAAAATAACTCTCGTTTCAACACTGCAATGTGTTGAAACGAGATGATTTGCTTCAGATGAAAGAGAAATAATCACACCCCCACACTGCGGTGCATATTTCATGCTTAAGGAAAAGTGTTTTCTTTATTTTTTTATTTTTTTAAGTCTCCATTCTAGATCAAAAGGCTTGTTAAGATAGACACTTTATTCCAGGGAGACGTGCAGTATATCCCTCCCCTGTTAAGTTTCCCCAAGAGTTAAGCCAGTATGAAATACACTTTAAACATGTGTTAAACCACATGTTTAGCAGCCTCTCTCTCTATCACACTTGGAACGCTTACAGGATGAGTGGTGTTTCTCTGTCCAGCAGCAACAAGATGTTAAAGATTCTCAATCTCCCTGGGTTCGAATCCACACGGTACATCCGGCTTTGTCGAACAGCTATCTATGCGAACACAACATGCTATACACACAGCAGCCTCTTCCGACTTGGCGTTCGTTACCGATGATACTAATTAAAGAAGAGAGAGAGAGAGAGAGAGAGTGACAGTTTGACAGTATGGTCACATGGCCTGGACATTATGTTGAACACGCCCCCCTGACAGCGGCCTACCACAGGCTGGTCGGTGTTTGTTTCACCGGTGCATGAGAAATAATGAACAATTAACCAACTGTTTTCACCATCATTTGTTTCATAGCAACCAGGTCTCCTGTTAGCAGACGGTATAGAGCCGCTGTGCTATTTTCAGCCTCTCTCCCTCTCTCTCTCTCTCTCTCTCTCTCGTCTTCTTCTTGGTTTGTCCTTGGGACGGGTTGATGGTTGTCGTGAGATGTTATAGCTTTATTTCATTTGAAAATGTGAAACCAATTGAACCCCAGCATGCCTATAGAGCAGGGTTTCTCAAGGTGGGTGACATCATAGCACCCTATATGGGTGCAGTGACGCGACCACGGAAATGGTCAATTCGCGCAAGGGCGTGCTGTGATCGGCCATGCAGTGTACTTGTGCAAGGAGTAACGCACTGTGATTGGCCAGTAGCCACTTGTGGTCGGGGGAGACACTCTCGCTAGAACATGATTTACTATTCTGTGCCATGGGGTTGCAACTCAAAGAGGGCTGAGTCGGCCAAGCGAACTTTGCAGCGTTCGATACGGAAACTTGCATGCTTATAGCACGCCCTCATAGCATCCCGTTTAGATTACTGCCATTCCCTTTTCATTGGTATCAGTCAGTCAGCCCTAAACCCTATTTGTCCAAAATTCAGCAGCCAGGCTCTTAACCGGCACCAAGAAGAGAGACCACATCACCCCTGTCCTGGCTTCCCTCCACTGGTTGCCGGTGCGATTCAGAATTTATTTTAAAAACCCTTTTATTTGTCTATAAAGCTCAGAATGGACTAGCTCCCGCCTACATGAGTGGCAAAGTGAGTTTAACGTCGTTTAACGTTGTTTAATGCAATCATATAGGACTTTTGTGTTTGCATGTATGATTTTATAATATGAAGCATGACTTCGGTAGGACTTTGGTACTGCATGGGGTTTTGCCAAAAGATTGCACTGAGAATATCTGTGGATTCATGCACAATTGCACAGTCACGCACGCACGCACGCACGCACGCACGCACGCACGCACGCACGCACACACACACACACACACACACACACACACACACACACACACACACACACACACACACACACACACACACACACACACACGCGTATGCATACACATACACATACACACACAAATACACATACACACACAATGTCACCCCCGTAACAGGCTGTTTTGGACTGGCAGTACCTCTGGCCGTTTTCACTTTCACTCTACATTATAGAGCGAAAATAGCTGAAAACGTTTACAGAACAATAGCTATACTTTCCAGCAAAAGCCAGAATTAGTTAATGACAGAGTTACTGTGTGGGGGTCCCAGGGGGTCCCTCTACTGTACTGTAGAGGGACCTCTACTGTACTATATATATATATATATATATATAGCCTACACCAAGGAACATGATAAATAAAAATACAGCATCTAATGAGTCCTTTAAGTGGATAATAATGCATCCATGAAATGGAGAGAGACAGAAGTCAGAGAGGGGGAACTGCATGTCATGCTGCATTGATTCGCAGTCAATGGAGTTAACAGTGGATGCTGATGATAATGATGATGCTTCTTGGAAGGTCTTCAGACACCCTGGATGATTCACCCTGCACTCGACTTCACTTCACTTCACACCACATTACTCAGGTATGCTTTTATTCAAGTGTCGACCGGCACGTCACAACTACTTGTCTCAACAACATTCTGAGTGGCCGCTGTCCACACCCGCTCTGCGACTCGTCAACACAACTGTGAACTTGGAATAATTATCACATATACCTCAAGCTCCCGGACAGGGCCGGATGGACAATATAGAATCCAATCAAACCCAAACTGGAATCAGATGTTCAGGGACCTCAATGGAGCACCGAAGCCTGACATCACTCCTGCTAGAAGCCGCTATATCCCCTTGGGTTATTGTTTCTATAGAGCGTCGCAGTCCCGCCCCCTACCAGGGCCCAGGAAATGATTCCCCAATCATTTTCCTATATTTCAAAAAGTATTTATTTAAAGACCCTTTGAGCCTCGTACAAAGCCAACTCGAGTTGTGACAAATCGTGACAACAAACACAATTTCTCGGGCCGAACAAATAATTTGAAAGAAGAAAACGGCAGGTTACAACACTTGTTTTGTTGTGTAATTTGTCATTTGTAATTATTTGTTCAGTCCAAAATGTTGTGCTTGTTGTCATGATTTGTCACAACTCGAGTTGTCTTTGTCCGCGGTGTAAACGTCTTTAAATAAATACTTTTTGAAAAGCCTATGGAGAAAATGAACAGGGAATTCACTTCTTGGTGGTCTCACGTCGTCATGAAAGGGGGCGGGTCTGCGACGCTCTATTGGAAGGTTCTCTACAAGCTTGTACATCTGCTATTTTTGTAAATAGCATTATTATTATTATTATATTATATAATTTTCTGGGGATCCCTGGCACAACACTTTTTCAGAAAACTGAAAATTTCTGACGAGCCGAAATCATTTCGGCACTACAGCGCCGAAACAGTGGTAAAATAGGAGTATGAATCGGCCCTAAACCACATCTCATCACAGACTAGTGCTGCTATGAGATGGAGAGAACGCTTCCAGTACAGTGGTGGTGGGTGGAGGGGGTTAGGTTGTTTGGTGATAATGTGATGAGTGCATGGTGGTCTGACTCGCATGCTGACTAACTGATCTCTGTTGTTATTGTTTTCCCGTGGCTCTCTCTCTCTCTCTCTCTCTCTGGAAGCATTAGGGATTATGTTTTAATCCTAAAATCAGCCATTCCCCACCTGTGGACTGTGGGGATGTTGCATGAGCTTGGCAGGCCTCCCCCCCGAATAATTGGCAAAACCCTTTGAATTCTCTGCTGTCTGCGCAAGAAACCACCTAACTCCAAAATGTTCATTTTTCAGGAAATGAAAAATAAACCATCCAGCTCAAGTGGAGTTAGGATGTTTTTGTCTAAGCGCTTTTTTAAAAGGATCCCTGGCTAATAAGACAAGTATGTCTTAAAACGTTATACTTGCCCTCTATAACTAAAATTAAAACGCCTTAAATATTTTATTTCTTATGGCAAATATGCCAGTCTAACCACCGATCTGACACAGGGTTAAGGGGTTGACACTATGGCAGGCAGGTAAATAAAATGTTGGGGCATGTGGAGTTTGCTTTCGAGTTGCCCAAACTGCAAGTGCGAGTGAGGAGTAGCTCATAATAGCTATAAACACAACATGAGATCACAACACTGGTATCGGTATTCGGTATCGGCTAACTCAGAAATGGTGGTATCGGGATCGTCTCGGGAACGAAAAAAGGGTATCGGGACATCCCTAAAGTTGTAGGGTTGGATCAGACTTTGAAGATATGTGGGTTATACCTTAGGTTGCCTGTAGGCCAACATCAGTGTTTTGGTGTGTGGGCAGTAAGAGGCAGCCAGAGGGAGCAAAGAGGGGGGGGGGGGGGGTACATGTGAGAGTTTAATTTGGTTGGTTGAAGACCAAGCATGCTGCGGCAGTCTTTATGGGGTTAAGTGGTGGGACGGGTGGTCAGCGGACACTTATTCTAGTGGGCCCTGCTCCAGGGTATAGGTTTGGAACCACTGTGATGATAAGTGGTGGTGTGACTGGCATGCTGACTCGCTGTCTGTCGTTCCTTTGTTCCTTTGGCTCGCCATGGAACTATATGGATTATGTTTAATCTGGATCAATGCTGAGGTGACTGCTTCAATGCCCGTCGCCAGCCACGATTACCAACCAGTGTTAATTCAGAGAGGTGACTGCTTCAATGCCCGTCTCCAGCCACGATTACCAACCAGTGTTAATTCAGAGAGGTGACTGCTTCAATGCCCGTCGCCAGCCACGATTACCAACCAGTGTTAATTCAGAGAGGTGACTGCTTCAATGCCCGTCGCCAGCCATGATTACCAACCAGTGTTAATTCAGAGAGGTGACTGCTTCAATGCCCGTCTCCAGCCATGATTACCAACCAGTGTTAATTCAGAGAGGTGACTGCTTCAATGCCCGTCTCCAGCCATGATTACCAACCAGTGTTAATTCAGAGAGGTGACTGCTTCAATGTCCGTCTCCAGCCATGATTACCAACCAGTGTTAATTCAGAAAGTAGGTTTTAATTGATTAATTGAGTTTAAAGCTGCACTACCGGTATATAACATTTCTCTTCTACCCTGGAATTGTCTCCACCAGGCCGAAGGCATGGGGAGAGAGTATGTTTTTTTTTCTTTTTTAGATATTTTTTTTGCGGCTTACGCCTTTTATTGATTTTTTAAGGGACAGACAGTAGGCTGACAGGAAACGGGAGAGAGATGGGGGGATGACATGCAGTAAAGGCCGTGTCGGGTCCGGGAGTCGAACCCGCGGCACACTGCGACTGGATTACCAGTCCGGTGCCCAGACCGTTACGCTACGGCCTGGGCCGAGAGTATGTTTGAACCTGGTTTCCTGCGCAACTGCTGCAATTTCTACCATTGAGCTCAGGGGATACATTTAATCTTGACCATCAGGTCAAAATTCATGTCTGATCCTGTCTAGGTGGTTATTTTGTGAATATTTTCTCCATGATTTTAGATTGGCACTGACATCTGCATGTGACACACGAGTTATAGATATGTGTTTTCTTCTCTTGTCTTATTTTGGGAATGTCATTATAGGCATCCTATTTTTTCTCGAAATAGTGAAGAAAATGTACGTGCGCATGTACAGTAGATCCAGGGTTCCATTTTCATCACTGCTAAACCCCTTATCCCTAAACTTATTTTGAAAAACATGTTTGAATAGTTCAACTATCTACATTGACACGTTGTGAGCTGGTACACTGGCCATTTTAACTATTCAAAAATGTTTTGCAAAATAGTAAAAGAATTATAATAATAATAAGTTTAATGCTAAGGCTTTAGCTGTGACGAAAATGGAGGCCCCAATGTTTGCGCTATTTTTCAAACAGCGTTTAAGTGAGACTTTATTTTGTTTTATTTATTTATTTCCTTTTGCGAACACCCCATGAGACGTGAACATGTGCAATACATATCAACTGATTAATGAACGGAACACCAAAGCAGCCTCACAACCAAACGAGCAATCCCGTCAGCCAGCCGTCGGGCTCACATGCTGGGCATGCTGCGGGGTTTTTTTCCAAAGGAAGCATCACAAACCCCTGGAACTATTGTAAAACAAAAAGATGGTGTCTCTCCCCCGCATGTAAGACCTCATACAGCTGCATTAATGGCGAGAGCCACGAGCCTTGTGAAGATTATCATACTGATCTATCAGCTTCCTCGTTGCTTTGCCGAGGGAGAGATTCACGCCTTCGCCCACCTGAGTGTCCTGTCAGCCTGTTGCTATAGATATCCTCTGACTGCACAGCCAACAGGAGGAGGAAACGGAGTAGTGAGAGGAGGAGGAGGAGGAGGACGAAGAAGAAGCTAAGGAGAACTGCGGCAGAAACAAGAGAGATTAACTCAGCTGAGAGAGAGAGAGAGAGAGAGAGAGAGAGAGAGAGAGAGAGAGAGAGAGAGAGAGAGAGAGAGAGAGAGAGAGAGAGAGAAAAAAGTGAAAGGGGGGATTATGACAGTGCAAGAGCAAGGGAATGAGCTCTCTCTACCTGTCAGCATATCAAAGCACTGCATGTCACCAACACACACACACACACACACACACACACACACACACACACACACACACAGACTCTCTCGCACACACCCACTCATCTCCTTGGCTTAATGAGGCAAGTGTCTCTGCATGGCTGCTGCACCCAGCGTCCCTTCTCCTCTCAGAGCTGTTACAGAGCTGCGTTATAGGCCATTTATCGCCTCGTACAGCGCTGCCTCCATCTACACTCACTCTTGTTTAAGACCCACGCCCTCCATCATGTCAAGTTGCCTACTCGCACACACTCTCTCGGCAGGCAAACACTCATATGGAACTAGCACGCAGTGCAGGCAGAGAGATAGAGAGAGAGATAGAGAGAGAGAGAGGTCCAGGCTTTGTGTGTTTGTTTCGAATGAATGCAATGTTTGTTTGTTTGGGAAAAGCAGCCAGTCTCTGCACTGAAATGCACCACTGAGCATCTCACGCCGCGAACGCCGACAAAATGTGTCTTCAAAATCCCCCCCAAAGTAAAGCCTGGTGAGGCGAGGTTACCCCCAAAGCCATTTCAGAAGCAAAAGCATTTACGACACACGGCAGCTGCAGGGCTTTATTGAATAACCCATGATGCACCGTGTGTTTTTTTAAATGCCAGCAATTATTTTGTAAGATCAGAGATCTCTTGTTTTTGACTATAGATCATTGTTACTCTCTGCAGTGGTTATTTGGATTGCCATGGTAACAAACAGAACCTCTATAAGCCTTGGCTGCATTCGCTTGTCTCGCACACCATGAGCCCAAGCCGACTGAAGCAAAGCATTCTGGGTAAACAGCACGACACATGTGCGATGCACTTCAGCGATGCCATTAATTTAAAAGCGCTAATTCTCTTCACCTGAAACAAGTGTTATAATGAGAAAGTATATTTCAACAAGTTAAGTTTGCGTCACTATGACAACAACCCATTGTATCCGATACAGTACATGTTGGACACAGAACCGTCGATCTCAATTCAATCTTTTAATTGCAATTAACCATCTATATAAGCCAAGCTACGGCTATTTTCAGCCTAGGTGTACAGTAGGCTATATGACAGGCTCTTTGTTTCAGCGTAGGTGTACAGTAGGCTATATGACAGGGTGTTTGTTTCAGCGTAGGTGTACAGTAGGCTATATAACAGGGTGTTTGTTTCAGCCTAGGTGTACAGTAGGCTATATGACAGGCTCTTTGTTTCAGCGTAGGTGTACAGTAGGCTATATAACAGAGTGTTTGTTTCAGCGTAGGTGTACAGTAGGCTATATAACAGGGTGTTTGTTTCAGCGTAGGTGTACAGTAGGCTATATAGCAGGGTGTTTGTTTCAGCGTAGGTGTACAGTAGGCTATATAACAGGGTGTTTGTTTCAGCATAGGTGTACAGTAGGCTATATGACAGGGTGTTTGTTTCAGCGTTGGTGTACAGTAGGCTATATGACAGGGTGTTTGTTTCAGCGTAGGTGTACAGTAGGCTATATGACAGGGTGTTTGTTTCAGCGTTGGTGTACAGTAGGCTATATAACAGAGTGTTTGTTTCAGCGTAGGTGTACAGTAGGCTATATAACAGGGTGTTTGTTTTCAGCGTTGGTGTACAGTAGGCTATATAACAGAGTGTTTGTTTCAGCGTAGGTGTACAGTAGGCTATATGACAGGGTGTTTGTTTTCAGCGTAGGTGTACAGTAGGCTATATAACAGGGTGTTTGTTTTCAGCGTTGGTGTACAGTAGGCTATATAACAGGGTGTTTGTTTTCAGCGTAGGTGTACAGTAGGCTATATAACAGGGTGTTTGTTTCAGCGTAGGTGTACAGTAGGCTATATAACAGGGTGTTTGTTTCAGCGTTGGTGTACAGTAGGCTATATAGCAGGGTGTTTGTTTCAGCGTAGGTGTACAGTAGGCTATATAACAGGGTGTTTGTTTTCAGCGTTGGTGTACAGTAGGCTATATAACAGGGTGTTTGTTTCAGCGTTGGTGTACAGTAGGCTATATAACAGGGTGTTTGTTTTCAGCGTAGGTGTACAGTAGGCTATATAACAGGGTGTTTGTTTTCAGCGTTGGTGTACAGTAGGCTATATAACAGAGTGTTTGTTTCAGCGTAGGTGTACAGTAGGCTATATAACAGGGTGTTTGTTTTCAGCGTTGGTGAACAGTAGGCTATATAACAGGGTGTTTGTTTTCAGCGTTGGTGTACAGTAGGCTATATAGCAGGGTGTTTGTTTTCAGCGTTGGTGTACAGTAGGCTATATAACAGAGTGTTTGTTTCAGTGTTGGTGTACAGTAGGCTATATAACAGGGTGTTTGTTTTCAGCGTTGGTGTACAGTAGGCTATATGACAGGCTCTTTGTTTCAGCGTTGGTGTACAGTAGGCTATATAGCAGGGTGTTTGTTTTCAGCGTAGGTGTACAGTAGGCTATATAACAGAGTGTTTGTTTCAGCGTAGGTGTACAGTAGGCTATATAACAGGGTGTTTGTTTCAGCGTTGGTGTACAGTAGGCTATATGACAGGGTGTTTGTTTTCAGCGTAGGTGTACAGTAGGCTATATAACAGGCTCTTTGTTTCAGCGTAGGTGTACAGTAGGCTATATGACAGGGTGTTTGTTTTCAGCGTTGGTGTACAGTAGGCTATATAGCAGGGTGTTTGTTTTCAGCGTTGGTGTACAGTAGGCTATATAACAGAGTGTTTGTTTCAGCGTTGGTGTACAGTAGGCTATATAACAGGGTGTTTGTTTCAGCGTTGGTGTACAGTAGGCTATATAACAGGGTGTTTGTTTTCAGCGTTGGTGTACAGTAGGCTATATAACAGGCTGTTTGTTTCAGCGTTGGTGTACAGTAGGCTATATAACAGGCTGTTTGTTTCAGCGTTGGTGTACAGTAGGCTATATAACAGGCTGTTTGTTTCAGCGTTGGTGTACAGTAGGCTATATAACAGGGTGTTTGTTTTCAGCGTTGGTGTACAGTAGGCTATATAACAGGGTGTTTGTTTTCAGCGTTGGTGTACAGTAGGCTATAATTATGACAGGGTGTTTGTTTCAGCGTTGGTGTACAGTAGGCTATATAACAGGGTGTTTGTTTCAGCGTAGGTGTACAATATATGACAGGGTGTACAGTATATTACAATTTAGGCATTTAGCAGACGCTCTTGATCCTTACATTTAAGCAAGTATATGACAGGGTGTTTGTAGGTGTGCAGTATATGACAGGGTGTTTGCCCCCTGTTGACATTTTCTGCAACACTTAGCTGCATGCCCTCCTGCCTGCATGTCTCGTTTCCCATCTCAATTGTGTGTGTGTGTGTGTGTGTGTGTGTGTGTGTGTGTGTGTGTGTGTGTGTGTGTGTGTGTGTGTGTGTGTGTGTGTGTGTGTGTGTGTGTGTGTGTGTGTTTTGGAGGTTAGAAATGCTATAGTAGTAGTAGTTAGGGATGTGAACGACTCAGTATTTTGCGAGTCGACATGTCAAGGACATTTATCGCCGTGTTGAGAGGAGAACGCAATTGTGCATTTCTTTAAGCACCACAACTTTTGCAGCTGCACCCAATTGAATTTACATGAAAGCCCTAATCATAGTAAAAAAAATCACTTTATTTTGTAAACATGTGTTTATTTATTATGTCTGTATCAGAAATGATGTTGGACAGGTGGAAAACGTTAAACTTGCAGAGTGACTCAATAATCCTGTTCAGTGTTTCATAAATCCAAGCGTGAAAATATGCAGCTTTTACAAGCAACACTGCTGATCAACGCACGCTGGGAGGCTATCTATTCTATATTGGAGAAGTTGTCACGTGGCGCAAAAGTGTGTCACTAGCCAATGAAAAGATGTGCCCATGTGGCCTGTGGTCACTAGCCAATGAAAACTCAACCAACTCAACCAAGCCACACCCGTCACTAGCTCTCAGCCCCCCCCCCCCTCCCTCTTTGGCTGCTGTAATGTGATCTCCCCTAAACTACTTGGTTTGTACCTAACTAATACGATTAGACAGATCGCGTTTGTTATTTCGCTACTGCCAGTACTTCTGATTGCACGCACACACACACACACACACACACACACACACAACACTGCCGCGCGGATTTAAGCTGTCAAAACTATTTTGTTAAAGTTACATATGCCACAGACACTTGCCTGAACTGTGCAGCTGATATATATACAGCATTGTCATATTTAAAAGGCGCTTTATAGCTTCTCTCAGCTCAAAGCGTGTATGAATAAGGAGATAAATGAACAGCTGACGTCGGTGGGTGTGTGTGTGTGTGTGCGCGCGCGCGTGTGAGAGGGAGGTACCGTAAACAGTCAGCAACACGTTAAATTTCTACTTCTACTAAAGAAAGAGGCAGCGATGGAGCCATAAGTCCATATCCATAAATTCGGGGACATAAATTGCGCAAAATACTGTTAAACATGACGGCATCAGCCTGCTGCATCCTCCTAGCTGTTGTGTGCTAAGCTAAATCATCATACAGAACAGTCAACACGGCATTGACCAGGGTTGCCACATTGACTGAGAGGGAAACAAGCAACCAGGTCTATGAAAATGTTAACAGGCCATGCAGATCAAGTCAGAAAATAAATCTAGAATAAGCAACAATATTGCTGACTGTCAAACATCATTGTCCAATGTTGTTTTACAGCAGTGGTTCTCAAACATTTTCATGTCATGGACCACTAATATGTATATATATTTATATATATATATATATTATATATATATATATAATATATATATTTACTATATATATTTACTATATATACACACCGGTATATATACAGTGTACACAAACCGTATATCTAGGTGTGCCCCGAGATTTTTAGGCTATGAAAAGTGTGCCCTGGGACAAAAAAGGTTGAGTTAAGCGGTGCCCAAAAGGTAGATCACGATTTACCAGTAACGTCAGATCAGGGGTTTTGTCGGCCAGCGCCAAAAATGCTCCCCGACAGCATAATCGGAGCAAATACCAGGCAGTGTGTATGAGCCATAACGTGTTGACTACACTACACTACACTAATAAGGACATATAATAATAACTAATAACCCATCCGTTACTACATGTGGAGTCAACTCCCGCAATTTCCTTCTTCCCATAGTGCGCGGCAAAGTAACTCTGGGATGAGCGGCCGCAAAGCGGCTGCGAAATTCTAGTAGGATAAAGATACTGACAGTGATGTCACTTATGTGCCACTGAAGAAGCCCGGACTTATAGTACTGTATGCCATTATGCTGGAAGCTGGTTATAATGGTTATAATAAAGATACCAAAGATTCGGATTACATGCCTGCAAGCGAGTCAACAGCGGATGCTTCCACAAACATCGGCCACGTCAACGGGGTCAGTCTGTGAGAGCTATGCTAACAACATTATCGCTCCAGCTAACAGCCAGTGCACCCCCACAGATCAGCACAGCCGACCTCGTCGAAGCCACCCCAGATCCAGCCAACAACGGCAGATTTTTGTTCTGTTTACATTTTTTTGAGTGTGGAAGAGTTGACTATTCACATCCCCATAGTAGTAATAGGCTACTGTAGTGTACGTTCTTGTACATTCCTCGTGTTAATACAGGACCAAAATGGAAACAAGCCTGTAGGGCTTTTTGTGTTATGCCTTTATCAACATTGTACAATCGTACCACTGTACTATTTGCAAACGGTTAATGAAGTATTCATGAATCAATCAATCAATCATTAACATACAGTGTGAAGTCCGGAATAAATAAAAAAAACTTGAGTAAAAGTACAAAAGTATTGGCATCAAATTAATGGTAACATTATTTTTGTATGAAAAAATCTTTTGTAAATAGCAGATCAACAGTATGTGTGTGAGACAGCTCAAACCATAGTACTATTATTATATTACGGACAATACACCATACGGTATATCCACAGTCCTGCTCTGATGCAATCACGCCTCCTACTACGAAAAAGAAAAACTATCCACTTATTTACTTGAATGTACAATTACATACATAATCCATTTAGCTTCAGAACATCAAAGGATGCATGCTCTCGCACCGCAGGATCCCAGCTCTGATGGATATTTCTTCTGAATCCGATATAAGAATATGCTCGGTCCCATTACGTTTAACGTCACTCATCGATTCATCATTATTCAGTAATGCCAGGGTTTGTTTCTTTGCTGTTTCTTAGTTTAATTACTACAATGTTACTTTGCAGACAGATTGTGTAAATATTCTGGTGGGTGTCAAAAAGGGCTCGTATTAAAAATGTATTTTCTTAGTATGGCATACTAATACTAAATATGGCATTATTTTACCCAAAACATATATATAAAAAGTAACGTTTGACACACCTTAATAAAGATTTTGTTCATAATAATGCCGTGAGAATTCTGAATCTTTTTTTGTACTCTCGCAGTGTTGGTTTGTCTTTTCCATTCTTGGATTAGTATTTCTATTTCTTGTTTCTATGATTGTGGGCAAACAGCAACTACCCAGACGAATCTAATCTCCTGTATGTGTGATTGCACTCTGCCATTACTGTAAACACAATTTTGACTCCAGCATCCATTGGATGCTGTGTGCTAACACATCTCTGCACAAGATTGTGTATCATTACTTTTACATTGAAAACATTTCATTTTTAAGCATTTATAGTTGATATTGTTGTTGTAGCCCATTCAGCCATTTTACAATGAGCGTCAGAACATCCAGCGAAAATAGGCGATCTGCAAGGCTCACAATTTTCTTTTTTGTGTAGGCTTACCTAACGTTAGCTTGTAACATCATGTATGTACAATATCATTGCTGTCGGGAGGAAACCACCTAACTCCATTTTTGAAGTTTTAGATAATTTTTTTTGCATAAATCAGAGCTATTGAACACCCTTTACGTATGTGTGTTGTTTTGAAAATATTGAACCAATGTAAAGTAGTAAAAAGTGCTTCGGACGAAACCTCTTAACTCCATTGGACCCTCAAACTGTCTGCTAAAGCACCACCTCTCCCAAAACCTCTTAACTCCATTGGACCCTCAAACTGTCTGCTAAAGCACCACCTCTCCCAAAACCTCTTAACTCCATTGGACCCTCAAACTGTCTGCTAAAGCACCACCTCTCCCAAAACCTCTTAACTCCATTGGACCCTCAAACTGTCTGCTAAAGCACCACCTCTCCCAAAACCTCTTAACTCCATTGGACCCTCAAACTGTCTGCTAAAGCACCACCTCTCCCAAAACCTCTTAACTCCATTGGACCCTCAAACTGTCTGCTAAAGCACCACCTCTCCCAATCTCCTGGAAGTCATTGACAATATACGTACACCAACTTTGATGAGGCGGTATGTCTTTGTTTTTCTTCACAATTGACATTTTAAATTTCCTGAAAAATGAACATTTTAGAGTTAGGTGATTTCTTCCCGACAGGCAGAGAGATAGGTACAATATAGCAACAATTGGGGTGGTTGTATTTAGTCTCCCCTTCCTGCGCTTCTATTGAGACACTTTTAGATCGTGTCAAAGGTCATGTCTCAGCTGGACACAGGATCTGACACGAATTTTGACCAGATGGTCAAGATTCAATTCATCCCCTGAGCAAGCAGGCAGGGTCTATTAGCTCAAAGGCAAAGTTAAATTCAGCACTCCTAGTCCATTGAGGCGTTCAGATCATTATTGAAACCCCACCTTTTCTCCTTGGCTTTTAATTGCACCTGATTGTCTTACAGCGTGTGTTCTATGATGTCCTTCCCTCCAGCAAGGGCAGAATCCATTTCTTGCGACCGAAGCCGTCCGTCGCGACGGACCAGGTCCGTCGCGACGGCCGTCAGTCCGTCGGGAGGTCCGTCGGTCCGTCGGGAGGTCCGTCGGTCCGTCGGGAGGTCCGTCGGTCCGTCGGGAGGTCCGTCGGTCCGTCGGGAGGTCCGCCGGTCCGCCGGTCCGTCGGGAGGTCCGCCGGTCCGTCGGTCCGTCGGTCGTAACTCTGTCATTTCTCTACCGTTTTGGACGGGGGTGGTCTCATTTGAATCGTGTGGCCCCCCCGGGGGCGTCTATGGGGGTCTCGAGGTTCGGGGACCCCTGGGGGCCCCCAGGGACCCCCACATTGTAACTCTGTCATTTCTCTACCGTTTTGGACGGGGGTGGTCTCATTTGAATCGTGTCGCCCCCCTGGAGGTATCTTTGGGGGTCTTAAGGTTCGGGGACCCCTGGGGACCCCCAGGGACCCCCAAATGGTAACTCTGTAATTGATGTACCATTTTGAACGTGGGTGGTCTCATTTGAATCGTGTCGCCCCCCTGGAGGTTTCTTTGGGGGTCTCAAGGTTCGGGGACCCCTGGGGACCCCTGGGGACCCCCAAATTGTAACTCTGTCATTTCTCTACCGTTTTGGACGGGGGTGGTCTCATTTGAATCGTGTCGCCCCCCTGGAGGTTTCTTTGGGGGTCTCAAGGTTCGGGGACCCCTGGGGACCCCTGGGGACCCCCAAATGGTAACTCTGTAATTGATGTACCATTTTGAACGTGGGTGGTCTCATTTGAATCGTGTCGCCCCCCTGGAGGTTTCTTTGGGGGTCTCAAGGTTCGGGGACCCCTGGGGACCCCCAGGGACCCCCAAATGGTAACTCTGTCATTTCTCTAGCGTTTTGGACGGGGGTGGTCTCATTTGAATCGTGTCGCCCCCCTGGAGGTTTCTTTGGGGGTCTCGAGGTTCGGGGACCCCTAGGGACCCCCAGGGACCCCCAAATGGTAACTCTGTCATTTCTCTAGCGTTTTGGACGGGGGTGGTCTCATTTGAATCGTGTCGCCCCCCCTGGAGGTTTCTTTGGGGGTCTCAAGGTTCGGGGACCCCTGGGGACCCCTGGGGACCCCCAAATTGTAACTCTGTCATTTCTCTACCGTTTTGGACGGGGGTGGTCTCATTTGAATCGTGTCGCCCCCCTGGAGGTTTCTATGGGGGTCTCGAGGTTCGGGGACCCCTGGGGGTGCGTGCGTGCGTGTGCGCGTGCGTGCATGCGTATACGGGTGTGCGTGCGTGTGCGCGCGCGCGTGCGTGCGTGTGCGCTTGCGTGCATGCGTATACGGGTGCTTGTGTGCGCGCGCGCGTGCGTGCGTGTGCGCGTGCATGCGTATACGGGTGCTTGTGCGTGCGCGCGCGCGTGCGTGTGTGTGCGCTTGCGTGCATGCGTATACGGGTGCTTGTGTGCGCGCGCGTGCGTGCGTGCGTGCGTGTGCGTCATCGTATTTATTATTATTATTATTATTATTATTATTATTATTATTACTACTACTTTGTATTATTATTATTATTATTATTATTATTAATATTATTATTTTTATTATTATTATTATTATTATTATTATTATTATTATTATTATTACTACTTTGTATTATTATTATTATTATTATTATTATTATTATTACTACTACTTTGTATTATTATTATTATTATTATTATTATTAGTATTATTATTATTATTATTATTATTATTAATATTTTTATTATTATTATTAATAATATTTTTATTTTTATTATTATTATTATTATTATTATTATTATTATTATTATCATTATTATTATTATTATTACTACTACTTTGTATTATTATTATTATTATTAGTATTATTAATATTATTATTATTATTACTACTACTTTGTATTATTATCATTATTAGTATTATTAGTATTATTATTATTATTATTTTTTTTTTATTATTATTATTATTATTATTATTATTATTATTATTATTACTACTACTACTTTGTATTATTATTATTATTATTATTATTATTATTATTACTACTACTTTGTATTATTATTATTATTATTATTATTATTATTATTATTATTAGTATTAATATTATTATTATTATTATTATTATTATTAATATTTTTATTATTATTAATCCCCAGGGGTCCCCGAACCTTGAGACCCCCAAAGAAACCTCCAGGGGGGCGACACGATTCAAATGAGACCACCCCCGTCCAAAACGCTAGAGAAATGACAGAGTTACCATTTGGGGGTCCCTGGGGGTCCCCAGGGGTCCCCGAACCTTAAGACCCCCAAAGATACCTCCAGGGGGGCGACACGATTCAAATGAGACCACCCCCGTCCAAAACGGTAGAGAAATGACAGAGTTACAATGTGGGGGTCCCTGGGGGCCCCCAGGGGTCCCCGAACCTCGAGACCCCCATAGAAACCTCCAGGGGGGCGACACGATTCAAATGAGACCACCCCCGTCCAAAACGGTAGAGAAATGACAGAGTTACGACCGACGGACCGACGGACCGGCGGACCGGCGGACCTCCCGACGGACCGGCGGACCTCCCGACGGACCGACGGACCTCCCGACGGACCGACGGACCTCCCGACGGACCGACGGACCTCCCGACGGACCGACGGACCTCCCGACGGACCGACGGACCCCCCGACGGACCGACGGACCTCCCGACGGACCTGGTCCGTCGCGACGGCGTCGGTCGCAAGAAATGGATTCTGCCCTCCCTCCTTATTTGTCTGTGCGCCGATGGGTGCTGTGGAAGTTCTGCTTGTTTTAACCTGTACAGCACTTTGGTCAGCTTCTGTTGTTTTAAATGGTTTTTTTGTGGCTTTAGCCTTTATTTTATGGAGGGACAAGACAGTAGGCTGACAGGAAATGGGGAGAGGGTGACATGCAGTAAAGGCTGTCGGGATCGGGAGTCGAACCCGTGGCACACTGCCATACTGGATTACCAGCCAAGGTGCACTGGACCGCTGAGCCACGGCCCAGGCCAGCTATAGCTTATGTTGTTTTAAATGTGCTATATAAATAAAGTTTGATTTGATTTGATTCTTCCACCACTGCAAGCAACAACATTGTAACACTGTCCCCATATGCATGCAATGATCATGTGTGTCAGTGAGGTGCAGCCAGCAGGTTAAGACGTGACTCAGTCAATTATGCACTCATCTGTATGATCTGCTAATGATTTCTGGCCATGAATGGCTTTGTCATTGATTCATTATTCATCAGGGATCAGCCGACATGACGCTCTGCACATTGTTTGATCGACTTCCTTCGCTCCTGGTTGATGTGAAAGGCAAATGTCATCCAGACAGTAAAGGAAAGTGCAATTCGCTGTTTAGTGGAAGATTTAATCCGAGCTTCAGTAAGAAGATATGACTGAAAACCTTTTTTTTTCTTCTTCTTCTTCTTTTTACACCACTGGCCCTGCTTGAATTTAAATTGCCATGCCGAACGTGCACATGCACACATACAATTGCACACCCACACACATTTTGCATTCTTATGATCCTGGCAGTATTGAAGGACAATACTGGTCTAAACAGGTCTACTCACAGCTTTGGTAAGCTAAACCCGAAATGTCACAAATTAATTCATTTTCAATTGCTAATTGCTTCTGTTCCCCATGTCTCTCTCTTGATCACTCATGTGCGACTGCTCCCAATATGTTTTGCACCAGTCCATTTCCCTATAGGTTCTCTGCCAGATTGTCTGTGTTCTGACTGTTCTGTCCAGCTCTTCAGCTATTCTGTTTCAGATTTTCCTGACCATCCATTCCCAGGGTCCTATATGTTCAATAGTATATTAGTCTTCCTTGTTGTTTTATAGCCAGTCTGTTAACTTCACATACCGGTAGATAACTAGCTAGTTCTATGTTGGCTAGCCCGTGTGCACGTCATTGTAAATGGACCTGCATTTATATAGTGCCTTTATTGAAAGCACTTTACAATGAACATTACATTCACCCGGCACGCACATGCACACGCATGCGCGCACGCACACCCACAGCCGAGTAAACCATGCAAGTCCCCAACCTGCTCATCGGGAGCAGTTTGGGTGTCTTGCTCAAGGACACTTTGACTCTAAATCAGGGGGAGCTGGCGACTGAACCGGGAACCTTCCGTTTCCCAAGCGGCCGCTCTACCACCTGAGCTACTGTCATCCATTATCAAGTACTGTTTGACTTGCTATCAATACAGTAAATATGCCAGAATAATCCTTTAACACTGACTTTGGCATAGTACATGTTGTACATCGCATGCACATGGCAGCAGAATGCCTGGCAGATGGCCCTGCGAACACTTTTTCGATAGTTTCAAGGGGGCATCCATCCAAAATAAAATAGGTTGGTATAACAGCTGCAATAAACGATGAAAGGCACTGCACGTGGGTTACACACTAATCACAATCAAAGCTCCATTAGCATCTTGTGTGGGCGAGCAAACCCTCGCCAATCAATGTGAGCCCGATGGCCTCTCCCGAAGACTCCTGGAAGACTCCGCGGAGGTCGCCTGATTGCTGACGGCTGGCTCGCATGAGGTGACAGACTCCAACTACTCTCCTCTAATTAAAGACTGATTGACGTGTGCTTCCCACACATGGAACAAAGGTGTGAAGTTAAGGAAAACGAGGGAGGACGTGCACGTGTGTGTGACTGTGTGGGAGGGGGGGGGGGGGCATGGACAGAGGAGAAGACAGGGGGATTCATTGAAGGAGGTGAGAGGGCATTCGGAAACGATATATTTTCTTGGATAAGAGATGGAGAGGGGTTGGCATGGTAATCATTGCGCACGCACGCACGCATGCACGCACACACGCACGCACACACGCACGCGCACACGCTGCGATTACTATATTCTAAACTCTTAACCATAAAGTCTGAGCTGTACTTTTATAGTTGCATGCCAGCGTCATGCTCCGAAAATGGCAGATCATGACATGAGAGCTTGTAGATCTGTCAGGCTTAAAGAAGAATGAATTACATAACTATACCCCCCCCCGTGCCCACTGGAGCTCTGACCGTACACGGTGATATTTTGGTGCTAAATGTGGCTTATTTTGTTTGTATACATCAATACATCTGCATGTCTTTCATAATGTCCTAAAAAAGTGTTTTTTGTCCCAAACGGGCTGCCGTAGTGGGCGATCTGCCGTTAAACCCATTGCGCATGGTCGGGGCGGTGGTGGGCTGGGGATGGAGCTAAGACTCGTTCTTGGATATAATAACATCTTCTTGACGCTTTTTTAATATCAATTGATTGGCAATGCTGTATGCGCTCATAACACTGCAGTTCCGGTGCGGTAAAAAAAAACGAAATTAAATTAATGAAAGTTCCGCTGGCTGGTTTTGGGTGGATTAAATGACAATCACGGGACATGTTAAAGATGTTACATAGCGGATTACTTCCTGACTCGCAGTCTAAAATAGAGAAGACTAAAATAACAGATGCATTTTCAATCCATGGAAGTTTGTCGCTGATGTGGAAGCTTGCATTGATTTTACGATTTTAAAAAGTGTATTCTTCGCATGAAAAAATCACCCCCAGTGTGTAAAGACCTTGCAATAGCTTGCACCACCCGGGTGGTGAACAGTCGTATAAAAACTTCAATACTTTCAAGCGAGCCCCCATCCACAAAGGGGTGCAGGGAATCACCTCTTTGATTCTCTGCTCTGCTTTACGGAAAACACATTTAAAAAAATCCTCGTTTCTGATTGGCAGGCTCTTTTAATTTTTCTCTTTTAACAAGTAATTGTGTTCTGTTTCCTACATTTTCCCTGTTGACTATGGGCTCCATTTTCGTCCATGCTAAACCCCTTATCCCTAAACTACTTTTAGTGCCTTTTATTACTATTTTGAAAACATTTAAAAATTGTTCAACTAGCCGATACACGTTGTGAGCTTGTAGATCGGCTGTTTGAACTTTTCAAAAACGTTTTTCAAAAAAACAAACAAAGAAGTGGGTATAGCACTGGCAAAAATAGGGCCCTATAGAATATTCACATTTTGGCATTGAAAAGCAGGGTGGCAACGGGGTGGCATTTCATGAACTTAATGGCATGATGGCTGCTGTGTGAAAGTGCTCTAGTAGTTGTCTTGTCTCTCTATACTTTGTGATTATTGTTAATTTTGTGTCATCTGTGTCCTGTTTGCCCCACCCTATCCATGTTGATTGTCCTTGTGTCATCACAATTAAAAGCTGCCTTCAGAAATAAAGGTTAATTTTTATAAATAAGTACATAAGTTAAGAAGTTCATAATGTTTTTTGTTTCATGTTTCTATATGTGTTTCTACTTTGTTTCAATGTGTATTGAGGTGATTTATGTTTATTTGATTGATTGATTGATTGATTAAGGTCACAGTAACCTCTGAACAGCTGAGGCCTGATCTGTTGATGAGCAAGGGTTGTTTCGATCACTGTTAATTAGCAGACTAGGGCAGAGCCAGTTCATTCTGAGAAGAGTGCTTCAGCGTGCAACAGCTAAAGTGCATTGCTGCTGCTATATGTAGATCCAGCTCAACATAATGATATCAGTTAAAAGTAAATTACTGATTAAAGATTTCTCAGTTTATTCTCCCCAAAGTGGATACGGCCAATGAGGTATATTTGTTACATTTGTTTGATTATTGTAACCTGTGTTGTTCATGATTATTGTTCTCTATGAGAATATTGTACTGAATGTTATGTATGTTTATGTTTTTAGTTCTCACAGCATTTTGGCATTTGGCATACGCTAATAAATGTCTGTACAACAAAAGAAAGCCTTGTGATCGTATCTATCTACCGGAGGGGACTACACCTTGAGTTCACCTGTGTCTTGTTAGTTCCAAGTGTATTTATACCTGTCTGTTTCCCTGGAGGATTGTCGGATCATCTGTTTTGTTTGATCGGTTTCGTTGTCTGTTCTTGTCCTTTAGCAAGATATAGAATGTTTGTGTTTGTGCAATCTTTGTTCCTATATACTCTCACCTATGGTCATGAAGTGTGGGTCATGACCGGAAGAATAAGGTTGTGGATACAGGCGGCCAAAATGAGTTTTCTCAGACGAGTGGCTGGCATCTCCCTTAGAAATTGAGTGAGAAGAGATACTCGGAGTAGAGCCTTCTTTGCTAAGAAAGGGGCCAGTTTAGGTGGTCCGGGCACCTAGTAAGGATGCCTCCCGAGCATCTCTCTAGGGAGGTCCTCGTTGTATGTCCCACTGGAAGGTGCCCTTGGAACGCCTCGGGATCCCACAGGAGGAAGTTAGTAATGTTGCTCTGGAGAGTTGCCCCCGTGACCCGATACCGGATAAGCGGTTGAAGATGAATGGATGGATATTCAGTTACACCACAATCATGGTTGACTCATGGGGATATTGGATGGGGTAGCCTATATCTCCAGATGTGTCAAACAATGGACCTGCCACTTTAAGACTCAACACAGCATCTGAACTTGAAGCTGATTGATTGATTGAATGCCCTCTCACATTTTATTTGTGCTCTCAGTGGCACAATCAGTAACTTCCAACTGCTTAAGGAAGTTTAATTTGATTTGTCGATACTTAAAGTCCCCGACATAAGTCTCGGTAGCGATGTCTTTATCTCATCTCTGACCAAGCAGATAGGCCCATGCTAAAAGGACTGTTCTGAAAAAACCTTGTATCTCCTTAATTCAACTTTTCAGGTTTTGGTAAATTCATGCCCATACCCATTATTCCCACACTTTTCAGGCCATGACCCCCAAAAATAATCCTATTTGAACTTCCCCTCCCCACCCCCACCCTGACAAGCACTTGGAATTGTAGCATGTGGATCGACTATTTTTGAGGGGCGTTAGCCCCTCCTATGCCCAGCTTTGTGTGTTTACGATGGTTTCATTGGCTGATCATCCCATAGCGTGCTTCTGTGTGAAGTGAGGGGCGCTAATATATTAAAGTCTAACTATGATTAGGTGATGTAATGGACTAATGGTGATGTAAAACAAACGGTGTCAAGACAAACATTACATTTTCTTTATTGTTAATGGCATTTAATGCTTGTGTTAGGGACAAGATGACATTTTTTTTCCCTTCATTCTCAATGGCGTTTTTAAAACAAACATTGAACTAAAAACAAACATTAAACCAGTATGGGGCAAGCGCCCCTCCAAAAGTGAGGGCAGAAAAGTGTAGACGTCAAAAGTGATTGGCCGGAATAAATATTTGTGGTGATTTGATTGGCCCAATTTGGTATTAAAATGGTGCAGTATATGCACTGCACGTTGGTTTGTTTACTGTTGAGTGAGAAAACAATGTCTCACAAGCTACCCCCCCCCCCATAGCCTATATATACTTCACACAAAATGTAGCAAAAAATTGTTTATTTTGTCAAATATGTTTTTATTGAACAGATTATGAATTATTACAAACATTATGATATTAAATACTTTTTATGAAACAAAATGAAAGAAAAAATAAACAAGACAAAAAAGAGAAAGAAATCCCTTAACCCTCCCACCCATACTGCTCAGTGACACTGCATACTATAATAAGATGATAGAAAGCTCATGGAAAACATCTGAAAAGAAAATGGCGTACAGTCAACCATATCAATGGTAAAATGTAGCAAAACATTGTAGATGACTATGTATTGTGGTGTGACACATTGTGAGCTTGTAGATCTGCTATTTTGTTGCTATATTCTTTAGAATAATGTTGAAAGTGGTTAGGTCTGTGGGCTGTAAATTAACCAGCAAAAGGTATACACCCTGTGGGTCTGTGTACCCCATAGCGACAATTTGATTGGCTGATGGCTTAAAAAGTGAGGACAGAAAAGTGAGGACGCCAAAAGTAATTGGCCGGAATGTGATGATGTATGATGACAAGAGCGCCCCTCATTTCACACGAGTGTGATTTTTTTCTAAGTAATCTTTTTTTGGACATGCGAGGTTTCCACCCGAACAAGTGCTCTCGCTTTAAGACGCACAATGGCGGGCGGCCATTGGTTTATTTCATATATACCTTACCCCTCTGTCTGGTCCCGGGAAAAGAGGAGCCGACGAATGCGAGTGGACGACACCTCCGGCGAGGCGTGGGGGGGGCGTGACTTCATCACGTCAAGTGGAAGAGAGAGAGAGAGAGAGAGAGAGAGAGAGAGAGAGACAGGAGGGTGGTGCATGACATCATTGCTGGAGCTCCAGTGCTTTCGGAGCAGCAGCGGCATTGTGGTTTTCTATCTGAACGCAGTGAGGAGCGCACGGCGAGGTGAGGGAGCGACTCACCAACACACACACACACAGCACCACGGACGGACGGTCCCTGCATCCAAACGCGCACCGACACAGAGAGAGAGAGAGAGAGCTCTCAGAGCGCCCGGCCGTACCGCGGGGAGGAAGGGTGGATTTTTAAACACCGTACCGTTGAGATTTAAAACAACAACAACAGCAACCCCCTGGTATCCTCTTTGGACGCAAAAGTAATACAAGGATTATTCTTTATTCTCTTGTTTTTCCCCCATGCATGTGTGGTTCGTCATGAAGATGTGAGGGAGCTTTATTTGGCTGCAGGGCTTTTGGAGAAGAAAGCGAGAGGAACTCTTCTTTCTGTCACCGAGGATAAAGGTAAGATCACTTCTCTTCGGTCTCTCTCTCTCTCTCTCTCTCTCTCTCTCTCTCTCTCGCCGGTGACTTTTAATGCTGAATGGTAACATAGATAATAGAAATATTATAGTTTGCATTGTGGCGGATGAAAGGAAAAAGGCACGCTTTTTGGACCTCCTCCTTCCCGCACATGGGGTGCGTCTTTGTGCGTTGGCCATATAGGACGCAAACCCGGGCTGTTTCTTATAGCCTACGCACCGAAGGAGGAGGCTGCTGGTCGGTGCCCAAACCTTGGCTGAAAGAATGCTGCAAGGAGAGGCTTGCACAGTCGCTTGCATGCAGGTTCCGGTCACCCTTTTTTGGGCAAGAGAATTGTAAGCTTTATCTTTGTTTTATCCGACCTGCCACGGACTTATAGCGATGCCGATAGTCCATCCATGCGGGAGGGAGGCAGGCAGCCAACCCCCGAAAAGAAAATCCCGCACCCCACCACCACATGCGTGAGATGTCATTGCAGGCAGGCACTGTTCGTTACCGCGCCAGTTGGGTTGTTTAATAATAATAGGCCAGTTTCCAAAGTGAATTCATGTAATGTAATGAATGAATGAATAAGAAAAGAAAACCGCCCGTCCTCCTTCTGTTTTTGCGGGGTTCTTCTGTCTTTCCCCTGACTCTATCACGAGAGGACAGACAGTCAGAGAGAGAGACAGACAGACGGACGGGGAGTCAGAGAGACAGACGGGAGAGTCGAGAGAGACTGATTAAGATGGACGGCTGGATGGGTGGATGGGTGGATGGATGGATGGATGGATGGATGGATGAATAGATTGATGGAGAAACGAAGCTTTCTTTGCCCCTGCTGTGATTCAAGCGTGTTCCTGCAGCAGCACTGACTGTTCCTCACATGCATTCCGTTACAAGTTGAAAGTGAAAGTCGGGCTGCTGATGGTGATGGTGATGGTGATGGTGATGGCAGTCAGAGACTGCAGTGAAACAATACATTCCGTATACTGTGTTGAACTATATAGCCTGCCTATAATTATAGCACCGTATAGCTTCATATCATAATAAGGCATCTTCGGAATCATCATGGTTTTTGAAGAGGGTGGGGAGGGTTATATTGAGTCAGTGGGAGAGGGGGGGTGCTGAATGTAGCAGGTGCGTCTCTGCTCTGAGTGTGTGTGTGTGTGTGTGTGTGTGTGTGTGTGTGTGTGTGTGTGTGTGTGTGTGTGTGTGTGTGTGTGCTTGCGTGCGTCATGAACGCACTGAGATGACGCAATGTTGGCGCCGCACACAGCGTATATCGTGGTGTATGAATATATATGCACTGCCAAATGATGTCAGAATTTCGTGCTGCCGGAGTGCACGAAGCGATCGGTTGTGGTTGTGTTGCGCGTTTGACTTCTCGGGACTCGGGAAACACCCCGCACCGAAAACTGTGGTTCCTCTCCTCTCTCTCTCTCTCTCTCTCTCTCTCTCTCTCTCTCTCTCTCTCTCTCTCTCTCTCTCTCTCTCGCTCTCGCTCGCTCTCTCTTTCGCTCTCTCGCTCTCTCTCTCTCTCTCTCTCTCTCTCTCTCTCTCTCTCTCTCTCTCTCTCTCTCTCTCTCTCTCTCTCTCTCTCTCTCTCTCTCACTCTCACTCTCACTCTCACTCTCACTCTCACTCTCACTCTCACTCTCTCTCTCTCTCGCTCAACACGTCGCAACGCGTTGTAGATCGGCTATTTACGGTGAAGTCACATAACAAGTGTGGAGATACATGGTTTCTGTCCGACAGCAATGATTTAGGCCTATATATCTGTTATGTGGATGTGAGTGTTGATGGAACTCATGTTGAATTGTCATAGGAAACTACAGTATAGCCTATATCTTTCATAGTGGGGTTTTGTTCTGCTTTGGCCTATATGTTGGCCTAAAGGCCCAATAGCCTGTTTTTGTTTTTCATGATTCAGGCTAGGCTACCTATAGTCTTGTACAGTCTGTCTTGAGAGACTATGTATATAGCATGATGTACCCATGCATGGTGCCCTGTCCGCGACCATAGCTGCATGAGATACCATTAAGCTCAGCTTGACGCCTCAGTATTGATTGCCTACACCTGGCCTGCAGGTCACGCTCCACGGATTCGTCAATAGACTAGTGTGCCTCACAATAAAGCATATGATGCATGCATCGGAAACCTATTTAATGTTGTGTATTCATCCCTAAAAGTCGCATATAGCTGTTTGGCATTTACGCAGCCGACCTGTATACATTTAGACTACATTGTATAGGGTTCTAGATGTTTTGAATGGAGCTGAGCTTGTAGATCTGACATAGTATATACTAGTATACGTGTGTGGGCGACGGGCGTTCATTTAGGAAAGACAAGGAAAACATGAAACAAAGTTGAAATGTGGAGATAGGAGGTTCCTGCCTGACAGAGTATGTGAACCATTAAAATGTTCTGCTCTCTCTCCCTCGCCTCTGCTTCGATCGGAATGAGCGCATCGCATCAGCCCGCAGAGCTCATAAAAAGCTCCCAACAACACAATAATAATCTCGCCAGCGCCCAGGCTGTTAAAAAGAAAATGGCTTGATTCATTTTAGTTTCTGCTCTCTCTGTTTCTATACCCGTGGTAACTTAGTTATATGGCTTTTCCCTTCCCCCCCCCCCCCCCCCTTGCTTTTATGATGCCTTGGAAAAATGGCTCACGGGCTCACACAGTTGCAATGTAATGTAATCAAATTTATGATGTTGCGAGCTGTGTGTTACAATTCCCCATTACGCCAGCGTCAGGAGAAATACGGAACGAGTCGTCGTGCTTTTTGCTCATGGTTGCCCTTCCCTTCCCTTCCCGAACGCCTCTGAGGCGAGCAGGCGGTTTACATATTTACTACTCAAATATGTGACTCTCTCTCTCTCTATCTCTCTCTCTCTCTCTCTCTCTCTCTCTCTCTCTCTCTCTCTCTCTCTCTCATTAAGTGTTGTAATACGTCGCATGTAATAATGTGTGGACATGTTCGCTGTCCGTGGTGCTGAACTGTTGGTTTTGTGTTTGTTTGTGTACGCGCTGTTCATGGTGCTGTCCATGGTGCTGAACGTGTGTGTGTGTGTGTGTGTGTGTGTGTGTGTGTGTGTGTGTGTGTGTGTGTGTGTGTGTGTGTGTGTGTGTGTGTGTGTGTGTGTGTGTGTGTGTGTGTGTGTGTGTGTGTGTGTGTGTGCGCTGTCCATGGTGCTGAACTATTAACGTTGGACTATTTGGAAGTCTAGTCGCTCTGTGTTTCAGAGCAGGGCAGTGGGCAGTTCAGAAACCTGCCTACCAGTGACATCATTAGTAGACACTAGACAGGTTTGGCAATTTTAAAACAAAATAACTCTGTGTTTTGTATTAAAGAACAATGGCTTCTCTGTTCACCCCTGTTGGCATGCTAACCTTCCAAGAGACATTTTCATGCAAAGGACCCCCAAAATGATACTCATTAGCCCGCAGACCCTAATTTGAAACTATATGCCAGGAGTGGACCCCCATAAGAGAATATTTTTACGGCTCTAGCAGTGATTTTCAACCATTTTCATTTCAATGGCCCCGGGTTTGACCTGAATTAGGCTATACGGTCCCCCATTTAATGGCATTTATATCTCTGGGACACCAATGTATATTGTAAAACAATATATATTTTACTCTGAGAGGGTTGCATTTTGTACACTCTCAGAGTTACAGAACCATAAGGGTCCATTTGGTTCCAAACTATCATTTAGCTGCATGGGCACCTCCCTGGCGTCCTCAAGGACCCCTGGGGGTCCCCGGACCCCACTTTGGGAACCAATGGCCTAAACAGCATTTAACTGATATATTCTTCAAGTGCTTTGAATATGTGTGTGTAAAATGTAGTCAAGCTTGCACATACGATGCAATTGTGTGTTTGTTGCGATGGAATTAGCATCAGAACGCAACAGTAGCCGACAGTGCTTTTCTGAAAATGACTTGAAAATGACTGCACACAATATGCAGCACAGTGGTAGAGAGGGGCTGGGAGGCCTGGTCATGTGCGCTCTGCCCTGGGTCCAGCACAGTGGTAGAGAGGGGCTGGGAGGCCTGGTCATGTGCGCTCTGCCCTGGGTCTGCCCTGGGTCCAGCACAGTGGTAGAGAGGGGCTGGGAGGCCTGGTCATGTGCGCTCTGCCCTGGGTCTGCCCTGGGTCCAGCACAGTGGTAGAGAGGGGATGGGAGGCCTGGTCATGTGCGCTCTGCCCTGGGTCCACCCTGGGTCTGCCCTGGGTCCACACTTTACTCGTTTGTTGAATTCTGACAACCATAATGCTTTAATGTCCGCCCAACTTAGAGACCTGCAGAGATAGATGCATGCTCAGATTAGCTTGTGGAATTCATGGGGATTTGTGGTCCTAAATCCCACAATCAATGCAATGAATATAATGGGAATTGGCAGACGCACACACGCACACACTTGCATATAGTCTCTGTCGGCTAGAAACTATTATGTCCAAAACTGTTAATTCTCAGGATTCAAATAAGAAAACAGCTAAAAACGTAGCTCACTTCACGTCACGTTTTGAGCTTGCACACCACTTTTGATGTTTTTTTTTATAGTGACGCTGTACAGTATGATCAAGGAGGTTGTTAATTTATGAAAAAATAAAACGGCCCAGAGCCATAACCCAGAGCCATAACCAAGGGTCGCATTTGTGGACGTGTCCAGACCTCTATCACTGGGGTTGGCCAGTGATTAACCCATTCTGGGCGGGAACCCCTTTTGGTGTTTTAAAGCATCATGTTGTATACTTTAGCTATTGAAAAATAGCAGATGTACAAGCTCATATAGCTTGTAGCTTGAGCTACAAGCTTGAGCTTGTAGATCTGCTATATTTTTGAAAAATAGTGAAAATGTGGCACAAATGTTTGAATATATATTATTTCAGAGCAAATGTTTTAAACTCAAAGCGTCACTTCTGGGGGGTCAGTGAGTCAGTCAGTGAGTCAGACACTCTGCACACTATTTGTGATGCTTATGACATACAATAGTGTCATTTTATGACACTAATATGACACTAGTGTCATCATCTGTCATGACAGTGGAGTGGTGGGTGTGTTAGCATATAGCGCACTGGTGCAATACAAACCAACACGTGTGAGCATACTGTATCTGAACGCACCAAGTGGCATATTGTTGCTGTCAGGGCAGAAACCTTTTGTGTGTTTATTTTTTTGTAATTCAACGACCTACTTGACGTCACAAAATGGCTTGGCGCCAAGCGAGCTTGTAGATCTGCTACTTTTGGATCCTTTTGAATTCAATAATAATTAATAATAATACAACTTAATTTGTATAGCACCTTTCATGACATGAAATGTAGCTCAAAGTGCTTTACATGTACGTAGGAAGGTGCAAGACCACTGAGAGCTTTAAAAACAAGTAAAATCATTTTAAAATCAATCCTAAAAACAACCGGAAGCCAATACAGTGAAGCTAAAAATGGAATTTGAATCCTGAAATGTGACAGTTTTTGGACATTATGCCACCATAGTGTCCCCTGGTGACACCACAGTGTCCGTGTGGTTAGATGCTGTGTTTAAACACCCAGCGGTGTGAGTATGTTGTCACGGTATGTAAATCTCTCTCCTGGTTCGTCCAGGCCTGTCTTTATAGACAGGCCTGTTCTCCACGGCAGGCGCCTTCACACGGAGGAGCTAATGATCCATGCCTGTTTTATGAGCCATCTCCCTGTATCCAGAGTGTCTTCACTCACACACACACACACACACACACACACACACACACACACACACACACACACACACACACACACACACACACACACACACACACACATGCAGACATACGCACGCAAGCACAGGTTCCTTTTAGAATAGATCAAGCAGTGGTGCCTGTTAGCAGTGCATAGTAGGAAACCTTGAATGTCCAAAACACTTTTACTTTTCAGGAAATTGGCGAGGGGAAAAAAATAACCTTCCGGTGTTCCAACTTTAATGTGACGTCACAGGTGTGCTGGTGTAACGTTTCTAAAGAAGTGGTTGAAATCCGATCATTTTGTGGTTATTCAGAAAGGGAGAAGGTGAAAAAAGGAGGGAGAAAAACATTAAAGAAGCATTAAAAAAAATCACGATGTCTTCATGATCACATATTATACAGCTATAGCATAAGAGTAGCGCATACCTTACACTGTACAGTACATACAGTACGGTATACAGTACACAGTACAGCACATACAGTATACGGTATACACACAAGGTTAAACATAAGAACACTTAAGTGGTCAGACCCATCTGACCACTTAAGAGGCCAGACGGTGAGCCTCTTCAGAGCACGTGTGTTTTAATGATCAATCAAATCGATTGGTTTCCGGCTTGGATCAGTGGAAGCAACGTAGTATACTTTTAAGGTCTTATTTATTATAACCTTGATTAACCCTATAGTACACTACATTATGTTTAATGATAATTAATTATAATGTTTACATCTACAAAGTGACTGTAACTAAAGTTTGGAATAAAAGTATAACATTTTGCCTTTGATTGTTACGGAGTAAAAAGTAAAAGTAAAGTAAAAATAAACTGTGCCACGTTTGGTCACCCAGTGGTATTGCAGCTTCCCGATACTTAGACATACGGACAGACACACACAGTCCGAGTGGTTATAGGCACCACTCAAAAATACCTCAACATTTTACTTACTGTTCTACCATTCAGATCTTAGTGTTTTGCCAAATATTTGCCATATTATATTGTAGTCTTGTGTCTGCGTGATACTGGTTCTATCCAGGGGTCGTCGCCATGTTGGCTTGTGGTGGACATGTTTCTCAACATTACATTCTTGACACAGACATACAGAATGAGTGGACAATAATATCACAAGAAACACATACATAGATAGCCCTGAATGACCAACAGGTCTGTAACTCTGAGAGTGTTCAAATGGACTCCTAAGGTTCTGTAGAGTTAGAGTTGTAGTAAATTAGTGTCAAACATTATTCTGAAGAAAACCTGGAGACCTGATATTCAGTGAGTGGGTCAAAATAAGAACAGTATAATGGTGTGTAAAACAAATCTAAAAAATGTCGCCACGGGACAAGACCTTAGACTCTGACCACGGACACATCTTGTCCATGTTATCCGGACATGTTGGTGACCCCCATGGTTTTGTCCTTTTGCCTCGCCATACGTAGCTCCCTGTCGTCTGATATGATGGAGCTGGATCACCTGCTGTTGTGTGGGTAAATAATGAGGAGGCAGCACACTGCATTGATCACACTTCACCTTGTAGGCACATGACATACATGGGCCTGACATAAATCACCTGTGTGTGTGCCCGTGCATGTGCGTATGTGTGTGTGTGTGTGTGTGTGTGTGTGTGTGTGCCCGTGCGTGTGTGTATGCGTGTGTGTGTGTGTGTGTGTGTGTGTGTGTGTGTGTGTCTTTCATCTACTGTCTTCTGTGTGTTCATGGTTCTGACACTGTGATCTATGATCTGTCACCTTTTTGGAGTTTTTGCATGACACCCACACACAGACGCACACAAGCACATAACGATAAATATGCAGCAGACCCATAAACAAGCGTGCACGAGCGCGCGCACCACAGCACACATACATTACAAATATGCATGCATACGCAGACTTTTATCGCCCTTTGCATGATGAGCTATATAGGAGATGACTCACATGCCAAAGTCACTATTGGCTACCGTGTGTGTGTGTGTGTGTGTGTGTGTGTGTGTGTGTGTGTGTGTGTGTGTGTGTGTGTGTGTGTGTGTGTGTGTGTGTGTGTGTGTGTGTGTGTGTGTGTGTGTGTGTGTGTGTGTGTGTGTGTGTGTGTGTGTGTGTGTGTGTGTGTGTGTGTGTGTGTGTGTGTGTTCGCGCGAGTGTGCATCCAGGCCATTAACATAGTCTGAATGGAAATGGCTGTGAATGACTGGAGAGAGAGAAGATGAGGAAATATATAATCATGAGAGCACTTTATGGAGAGCTCCTGCCTCACGTCACGCACGTGTGTGTGTGTGCACGTGCACATGCGTGCGTGTGTCCTATGTGGGTGCCGCAGAAGTCTAATTACCATAGGAGAGCTTGTTAGATGTCACCTATAAAAATAAACAGACAGTTTATTTGTTCCTCCCTCCACTTCCTGTTTTTCCACTTTCGCTTCGCTAGTAGAAGTAGTTCTAAGTATCAGTGTCAGTCCCCCCCCCCCCTACACACACACACACACACACACACACACACACACACCTGTTTTACACCGCAACACCCCAAACACATTTTAGCCAAACTTTGTTTGTTTTCAAGAGATATATAAATGGTGAAAGTTTGACATTCCATAACCCGAGTATAACAGGATGCACCTGGGCGGCCGGGAGGTTAATGTGAGACCAAAGGTGACAAGACACTGCGGGAGTGTGTGTGTGTGTGGGGAGGGAGGGTGCGGCACGTGCCTCTCATCCTTCTGCCAAGCGGTGCCATATTGATCTTCTCAGCTAGCATATGGCGCCCGTATACGCATAGATACCGGTATGCAAATGAATGGTGGAACATTGCAGAGAGAGAGAGAGAGAGAGGGACCACAGTTTAATAACGAGAGATGTGTGATCTTTATGTGGTGGAAGGAGTATTGCGATAAAAGTATAGCAATACCTCAATGTAGTTTTACTTAGTGTGGCAGAAGTCGGGGTTCGATCCCTGGCTGCATGGGTCTTGCCAGATATTCTGAAAAAATGCAGTGGCAATAATGGCACTTAGCATCAAGGGTCGGATTGGGGGTAAGTCCCTGCAACATACTAGAGTCATGTCCAGGGTGTACTCATGTACATCAAGCTGCCTCACGCTTCTCGATCGGCCATTTTCAGTGAAGCAAAGCCTTTTCCCAGAAAATAACAGAAAAGACACGGTTATATATAGCCCTGGAGGACTTCCGGTCACCATAGGGTTTAAGTGGTTAAGTACATGTATAGTTACTGTCCACCACTAATACAGAGAGAGAGAGAGACGCTCTCTGCGTCGTCCTCTCAGCGTTCTTCTGATAGAAGCTGCTTAACACAACGTCTCTGTCGGGTGGAAAGCCTCATATCTCCAAAACCGATTCAAATTCCTCCAAAATAGCAAAGAATTGCAGACCTATGTTTGATGCTTTGGTGTGACGCTGCGGTGATGATCAAGGTAATTCACAAAACAAAATAAAAAAAGAGATAGAACATGGAGATAAGAGGATTCTACCCTGACAGCTATGGTCGACATGACATCTGTGACTGCCAGAGAAAACCAGAGCAGGAAGGAAGGAAAAAGAAAAGAGAAAAAAAAAGGAATAGTATCCATAAGTTTATTCGGTATGTGGCAAGAGTCGTGACCTGGTTCCAGCCCCTCAGGGCCTCGTGAGGAGAAGGCTTGACACTTTAATGGGTTTTGATGCGTAGACGTTTCCTGGTTCGGAGTGGCGGCGCTGCATGCAGAGGCAGCGAGGAGGAGGAGGGAGGGGGAGGGGGGAGGGGGTTAGACGACGGGCGCCCAGAGAGTGAGAGCCATGTCTGTCTACTCCTATCTGGGAGAAGACGCTGATGATGATGCTGATGGTGATGATGAGCCATCGTCTCCAGTTGGTGGAAAAACTACACTCTTGGTTATTTTTTTACTTGGATGAAATACTATACAAATATAAAAGAACATGCTCTGGTACAAGTGAAAATCTACAGCTGTGTTCTTTGAGTACGCAAGTGTAGGAGTCATATCACACAACAGGGGAAGCATTGAATTCATTGAGATTTGATTGTTTTTGTCGCATTCCTGAGTCAATACTTTCATGACCGGCTCATCGGTCAGCAGACTTGAGTCTCCCACTGTAGACTCGCTAGTTTTCTCGCTAGTTTTGCCCTAAGCCTCCTGCCCGATGGCAACAAGTCAAATTCAGAGCAAAGAGGGTGGGTAGAATCATTGTAAATCTGAATAGTTTTTTTGGTTATGGAGCGGTTGTATAAGTCCTGAAGTTGCAATCGTTTGTCTCCAATGATCTTACTTGCCTGGTTGACTACCTGGGTGAGCTTGTTTTTATCTCTAACTGAGAGATTCCCAAACCAGGACACGATGTTAAAAGTGACAACACTCTCAGTGAGTGATCTATAGACCATGGTCAGGGTGTGTTTACTAGCATTAAAACTTCTCAGTTTCCTGAGAAGATAAAGCTGCTGCCTTGCCTTTTTGACAAAACATACATTAACCACTTCAGCCATATACATTTCGGCCATTTGAAAATAGCTGATACTTTCAAAAGATGTTTATACATCTTTGAAAACTTGAAACGGCCGGGGACATTTTGCACAATGACTAATTTATACTTTTGGTACTTTTAAATACATTTTGATGCCAATACTGTTGTACTTTTACTTTTACTTGTACATTTTGAATTCCGGTCTTTTACTTGTAACAGACTATTTCTATATGGCAGTATTGATATACTTTTACAGTGCTCAAGTCAAAACAACGAGTATACGTTTTCCACCGCTATAGGCAGGCACCTAGACGTCTCTTCCTATCCGGTACTAGAGATGATGAATAGCCGTCACCTCCCTCAGGGCCTTCCTCCCTCCTGTCAGGCCTCCTCCTCAGGAGGGGAGGGGGGGGGGGGACCCCACCCAGAGGGGTCAGCCCGCCTGCTGGTGCCACCCCCAAATCAAAGGTTATTATATCTCCCAGTGACCTTATCGTCTTAATTACCCCCCTTCATTACTATTTTATGCACGCTTGATTTAATTTGAGGTCGCGTGAGGCTGAAGCTTATCCCAGCATGCATTGGAGCGGGGCAGCAAGTGCAGGGACAGACCCTCTGTGTTAATTTTGTCGGCTAAAACTATGATGAAAAAGTGTTGGTCGACTACCTTTTTTTTACCGAGAATTATAATTGTAATTGTAATTTGTCTGCACTCTGAAAATTGCAGATCTCCAAGCTAGATCAGCTATTTTTCGCATGCAACCAAGTGCATTACAATGCCATGAAGGCCCGCCAAAATGTTCTTGTCGACAAAATCAACTGTACATTTAGTTGTTTGCGTTTGACAGGAAGTAATTAAGATTGGACTTTTTCAACATAACACAACATTACATTACATAATCACTTAACCATGTCAACCCTAAGTATCAAATCATTTCGATTTTTAAATAGCCTATGAACAAGCGTGTCATCATGCGATATCAGCTTGTAGATATGCTATTTTCTTTTTGTATTATTTATTTAATAGGGCATTTATAAGTCTTTAGTGGTTTGGCAATGTCCAAAATGTGGAGGCCAGGGTTAATGTGTGTTAAGTGCAAGTAAAGTCTGTAAAAGAGAATATGTTTATTAATACTTAACATGAAAATGTAAACAGGAAGCACTTTATAGGCCCAATTACCTTACATTTATTGTCATTTCTGCATTCCATCTTTATCCCATTCTGAACGGGCACCCATTTTGGTGTCAGCATCATGTTATGCTTTAGCTATTTAAAAATAGCAGATCTACAAACTCATATCGCGCCACCGAGTGGCGCGATACGAGCTTGTAGGTCTGCTATTTTTGAAAAATCGAAGAACGACTGACATTTTTAGAATCTGATCTCAGGTCAGAATGGGTTCGTCAGACCAGCGTGTGTCCAGTGGAAACCTCGTGTGAATCTGATCTCAGGTCAGAATGGGTTATAATCGTTGTTTGCTGTCAGGTGGAAACCTCATACTGTATGTCCAAAACTATTCAGGATTGAAATTCAAAAGCAGCAAGAATAGAATAAATAGCCCTTCTAAAATCTACAAGCCCAAAACACGTCACAACGCAATGCGTTTTGAGCTTGAAGATCGGCTTTTCTTGCTAACTTTTGTGTGACACTCTAGTACAGTGTTTTCAACCTTTTTCATATCAAGGCCCATTATGTATTCGGCATTTGTGCCACGGACCACCATCTGATGAGATTCAGACCCAAAACTAAGAATATTTAGTCGAATAAGATTTTATCCACAATTCCATGCTGTATTGATGTTGGTACCATTAGGAGAGATATCAGGCAAACATTGATCAAAAATAACAATTCTTCTACATTGTCTAATTGTGTCGAATTGAGTAAACTTTTAACACCTTGAGCGGCATAAACAGAGTTCTCCGTCCTATCAAATAGTAACGCTCGACGCTCAGGATGGAGATTAATCACATGACGGGGATTAATCACAGGACGGAACTTTATTGATATCATAACCGAGCGCATCGCTCCACAGGCTGGGAGAGCCTGTTGGGGCAACATTCAATGTAATTTCCGGTTGGGACGTCATACAAAATGTTCCCCCCCATTTTAGCGGGTGAGATCAAAAATCTTAAAACGTGAATAACTCTTGATCTAAATCAATCCGTCCAATTCTATAACCAAAGATTTTGTTTTTGATGGCCCATCGCGCTCCTGTCGCTACTTGCTATAGTCGTGTTAGAATTAATCATACCTCCCGTTGTTGTCGTTCGCCTCGGGGGTATTTTGGCTACATCTAGCTACTTCAGCTACATCCAATATGGCGCCTGGTGCACCTTGAAATGTGCTCCGTTGCGTTCGGGGTGTTAACAACAATTTGTTAATTTCACACTCTCAAGAGTTAATGATCTGTAAGGGTCCATTTGGTTACCAACTCTCCATCATTTAGCTGGGGACCATCTGGAACCTCCTCAAGGACCACTGGTGGTCCCCGGACCACTGGTTGAAAAGCACTGCTCTAGTATGAAGAAGTAGGGCATTCATTTGACGAAAATTGAAATATAGGAGATAAGTGGTTTCTGCCCAACGTTTGGTCTGTCCTGGACGTCTGTCCTGCTTAATAATATACAAACATTAAACAAGAGCCAAGCACCAATATAACATGCATTTGGGCAATAATGTGAAAGTGGTAATCAAGGCTCATTTGCCAGCGGCGATGTAAAATGCCTCATCATAATCATAATAATAATAACACACACAGGGGATGCCTTCCGTGGTACAGGTTGAGAATAGAGTAGCACACTCTTAAGTCAAGGGTATAATGTGTGTGTTTAGAGTCTGTGCTATATACACGAGCCAAGAACAAGCTAACAGGGAAATGAGTGTGTGTGTGTGTGTGTGTGTGTGTGTGTGTGTGTGTGTGTGTGTGTGTGTGTGTGTGTGTGTGTGTGTGTGTGTGTGTGTGTGTGTGTGTGTGTGTGTGTGTGTGTGTGTGTGTGTGTGTGTGTGTGTGTGTGTGCGTGCGTGCGTGCGTGCGTGCGTGCGTGCGTGCGTGTGTACGTGTGTACTTAATATTATTTAGAGTTTTTTTGTTGCTTTTTACCCCTTTTCCTCCCCGTTTAACCATTAATTTGTGTGTTGTCACTGCTACTGACTTGCCTGCCAGTGAGGAGCCTCCACCGGGAGGATGTAGACGTAGAGCCTCCTCCTGCGCCCATCCCATAAGATTACGTTGCAGTGACATGAACTGCCCTCACCGCCCGGCGTCCCTCGCCTGAACACGGGTCAATTGTGTTTGTACTTTGTAGACGGATGCACCGTGGCAGATTTGAACCCACAACTTTAATATAACTATACATATTATGTTTCTCTCTTTAAAACCTTGAAAATGTCATTGTGATACCAGCACTTAAACTATAGGAACTCAATACGCTAGTCCCATTGATTCAATCAATTGATTGATTGATCATTAAAATGATCAAATGTACGAGGCCCAGCCAGATCTGACCATTTAACATGTTGAGTGGCCAACATGGCCATCTATCCAGACTTGGGTTTTGTTGCTATCGGGGCAGTCACCTCTTATCTCCATTGTTCTAACTTTGTTTTGCATTTTCTAGCAAATTAACACTCTACTTGATCATACAGTGCCACACAAAAATATTAAAAGTTGAAAATTCCCGACTGTCTGCGACCTGTTCATCTTGTTCATGCATTTTTTTTGCCACGCCTTTCCCTTTTGGACAAATTTGTCCTAATTTATGGTGGTGTTGAGAAGCTGGGAAGTAATCCATTTTATAGCCAGACTCCTCCTGTTAGGTGATGTCACCACTGATCAAATGCATACTCGTATATCACATAAGCCTGTGCGTGCTCTGTGAGGACATATCAAGGCAAACTTGCCCTCACTTTTCCAACAGGCTGTTTTAGGATTAGAGTGATTGTCACCGTCACTGAGCGGCCGCGGAAACATTAACCACTTTCAAGCTTGCATACCTATTTCGGGCATTTCACAATAGGCAGAATACAAAACATCAAAGGGTTAAATAAATATATATATATATATATTCTTTTCAAAAACCCTCTATTTTTGGGTGCGACACCATCGTATCAGGAAGTGTATAAAATCAGGCTTAAATGGTTTAAAGTCGTTGGTAAACTGTCCCGCTATGATGAGGTAAACATCAACGCACGGCGCCACTTTGTTGACTTGATGCTAATGTGTGCTAATCTCTTTGTAATGACAATGATCCATTCTCTCCCCTTAGTCTGTTTTTTGAAGATAAATACACAGGAACACAGGGTTTTTGGGGTTTTTATTTATTTTTATTCTGTCTCCTGAAACTCGTTTTGGACACTAGACAACGTTTCCTCCCAACAGCGCTGGTGTGATAGTGAAATCGAGCACTGTCTCTTTAATATTCATCTGCATTCCTCGGACACTTTCTGCAAGGGCACGGGGGCGTAATTTCCTGTGAGGAAAATGAATAATTACCCCCCCATGGGGATTAATATATAATCAAATTTAATATTATCTTAGAGACTGACCCATGGACAGCATGGTGCATAACTCAACTCTCTAACAGAGGGACAGTGTGCAGTGCTACCAGCCCTGCTGCTGTCAGGAGGAAACCCTGTATCTCCATATTTAAATTAATTTAAATCCAAAGGAGCTTTATTTGGCATGAGAAAACATACATTTTCATTACCAAAGCAAGTGTCTAAATGTAATAAAAGCTATTGAAAATGAAGAAGTTATAAAAATTGTGTCTAAAGGTAGCAGCTCTGTTTTCTTGTGCAGTAGGTCTACTTGGTACAGATAGTATATTAAGTTCACACATCTTGCTGCTGTGCAGGTCGCACATTGTTGTACATTTTTACTTCCTTGAGATGTGACATGAAGCATGTGACATTCCAGTGTGAAGGGGGGGGGGGGGGGGGGGCAGATTTTACAGGGGCCAGTTTCGAATTGCAGCCGTCCGTAGGTGCATCAGTGCATTGTCTAAACATCAGTGGTGGAAAAAGTACTCGTAAGTTTTACTTACCGTACGTCAGTAGTATCAATACTGCCATGCTCTGTTACAAGTACATGTGAAAGGGAGGAAAAAATACTTTACAGGAATATGTACAGAGAAGTGTGAAGAGGTCATATGCCATGTCTGTAGATCGGCTACTTTCACTCTGGTAAAATGTTTCTTACAATAATAATTAAAAAAGGAACAGTTTTGTACACGCCCGGTTTCCAAAACGACAGCAAACGGACGCTCTCTAAATGTGCTGGCCTGCGTAGAGATAATATATGGAACTATTAGCCGGCAGCGTGCTTGGATAAATGTGTGTCTATCTGCAGGAGAGAAGAGGTATTTTATTGCTCTCTCAAGCGAGTGATCATTCCAATCCTTTCACCGCTGGCTGCAGATACAGGCTGGACTTGCATATCAATTTTATAATATTGTACAGTGAACTGATCCGAGGGGCATTGCTCGCGCACAAGTGAGTACATGCATACACACATGCATGCACGTGCACAAATACATACAGATAAACACAAAAACTCTCCAGTTACACAAGTAGAGACACTTTCAACGCTTGAAGCCGATCCATGAAAAGGTTTAAGAACCATGCCAGCATATACTGTATGTGGTTGTGTGTTTCACTTATAGTGGTTTTTAAGTGTTGACTCGTTGTCTGTGTGTGTGTGTGTGTGTGTGTGTGTGTGTGTGTGTGTGTGTGTGTGTGTGTGTGTGTGTGTGTGTGTGTGTGTGTGTGTGTGTGTGTGTGTGTGTGTGTGTGTGTGTGTGTGTGTGTGTGTGTGTGTGTGTGTGTGTGTGTGTGTGTGTGTGTGCATTGTACAGTATGTAAGAGTGAGAAGGAATGTGTGTTTGTGCTTCTGTGGATGAGGCTGCTTGTTAGTTTGTGTCTGAAATGTTTTATACATGCACGCTCGTGTGCGTGCATGCGTGTGTGTGTGTGTGTGTGTGTGTGTGTGTGTGTGTGTGTGGGTGGCATGCTTGCCCTGAATCCGGGGCGAGGCCATGAAAAATATATGTCAGGTGACTATCAGTGTCAAACAGGCCGGGGTATACAGGGCCATACGATAGGCACTTTACAGGCTATTTCTGGAGGCTGCCATACAGATAGAAAGCATAATATAGGCTGTTGGCTATGACTGCATGTCTATGCCGGGTTACGCACTGACTGAATCACCAAGAAATGAAACATGAAGTCTATGTTCCACTAATGGCCTTTCCAATGGATTCATTTTTTTGGGGGGTATTTCGGTATTTCTTTATAGTAGCTAGCATTTAGTACACATACTGTATACAGTTGCCAAGTCTACTTATGTAGCCTTGTTGTGCATGGCTTGTTTTTTTCTTTGTAAAAAAAAAGAAGTTGCTTGTAAATATTGGTGGTTGCAGTTTACAGTTTGGGCTTGTTTCTAAATTGTTTGCTTATTTGGGCTTGCTTGCTAATGTTGTCTAACTTTGAATCAGTGTTTCTCAAACGTGTTATTGTATTTGTGTGATCACGTAGTCGCATCTTTTGATCTTGTTTTCGTAGACTCATGGCAGCTTGTTTCTATCACAAAATCTGGCAACACTGATCGAGGTTGGAGACATTGATGAGATCGTCGCCTCATGGGTGGAAACCTTGTATGTACAAAAGTGTTACTTTTCAGGAAAGTTATTCTTTAGCCACAAGCTCTACAAATGCCTTCTAAATCCTGACAGTTTTCTGTAACCCCAGTTTTCTGTAACCCCAGAAATATATGTAATTGTCCACCGACCCCCATCTGAAAATATGTTGTTCCAGTCAGACTTTGGTGCTCTATACGGGATTCATTTATGGAAGAAAAAAAATAAACATAAAAAAGTTTTGTGTATGGTGCAAGGCTTATGGTCAGGCACTGAGGATGTATGAAATATGGATGTGCAGTGCGGCCGGCTGGCCGACCGGCCGACGGAAAGAAAAGGCACTTTGGAGCATGCATGTATGGGGGAACCGCAAGGCCCTTCTTGGCTCATCATCTAATGAAAAGGAGCTCAGTAATGTGGTGGTTTGCGCCGCGCCCCACCGGGCTCATGTTGTTGCCAGGCCG
>NC_139701.1:14878641-14901141 GCF_964188405.1 Protomyctophum parallelum | reverse complement strand
AAAACAATTACTAGAAACCTATAATCAATAGGGCTGGACAAACAATAAATCCTGCGTGGGCTGCTTCTTGCAGCTGATGGCGGCCAGGAAAATGCTGCCCTACTAATTAAACCCAATCATTGTCTAATGGCTACACACCGCTGCGCCATTTAGCCGCATCTGATTAGGGCTGCGTGACATAGAGATGTATCCACTGTAAAAGTACAATTTATTTTCTCCGCTTTCCTGTTTCCGCTAGCCAGGTGTTAGTGTGAATTAATTGCTGTCGGGCAGAAACCTCCTATATCTACATATTTTAACCTTTTGTGTTTTTCCGTTGCTTGATAATACGACAGTGTCACACGAAAGCATCAAAAGTAGAAGATCCTCGAGCTCGAAATGCGTGTTTTGAGCATGGCAACTTCGAAATCTTGAATATCTGCTACTTTCGACGCTGTATAGTGTGACCAAAAAGGACATGAATGTATGAATAAATTCACAAGAAGTTGGAAGTTGGAGATAAGAGGTTTCTGCCCGTCAGTGACGAAATGCACTTAGTTATACTTTATGCCACTGGGAGAGGAAATACATGGGGTTTAATGGACCTCTGCAGGTAGTGTGTACTTTTGCTGTTTATAAATTTGAATCCTGAAAAGTAACAATTTTGGACACCCGACAGAGACGATATATACATGCATTCATTTAAAGGTATATTCAGTGATTTCACTCAAAAGACCTTAGGTTTCGTTTTTGGCTGGGACCCAGCCTTTCATCCAATCAGGATAGAGAGCCAAAAACGAAACCTAAGGTTTTTTGACCCCCAGGGGTTAACTGGGGACAGGGAGGAACTCCTTATATGGTCAGCACACTCTATAGTAGAGAGGATTATCACAACAAAACAAAAAAATAAGTGCTATTTGAATTAAGTGAAATCACTGAATATACCTTTAACATTCAAATGTAACAGTTAGCAACGGCACTGTACACACATACAGTACAGAAGCTCAGCCTACATGTACAGCAGCGAGTAGCTCTGCCTACATGTACAGCAGCGAGTAGCTCTGCCTACATGTACAGCAGCAAGGAGCGACATACATTTGACTGGAAAAGCCTGTGGACACGTCAGAAATAGGCTTTACTGTGGATCTTCCTAATTCCCTGAAATTGCAATTCTCCCACTCAAAATCTACCGTGCCTAATCACTCCACCAGCCGCATGGAGAGGAGAGAGAATTCCAATTGTCTCTCCCGTCCGACAATCCTCATTCTGGATTCCGTAACATGTGTCAGGTAGGAAAAGCCTAATAAGGGCGCTGGGAATTACCCACGGCACACGGGGGGGGAGGGCGGCGGTAAACGCTGGGTGAAACGAGGAAGGACAAATCCACACGGATTTAACCAAAGCTGGCGCTGAGCCGCTAATGGAGAATATAGACTATGGCAGCGGTTCCTAAACTGCGGGCTGCAGGCCCGCTAGTGGGACATGAGGATATTGCATGTATATGTATGTCCCTAAATAATTACCTAAACACTTAAAGACGGAGTGCCATGATATACTAGGAGGAAGATTTATTTAAAAACTGAACAGAAAGTGTTAAATGATGCTTTAATGTGGCCACACCCACCAGTTCATTAAGTATACCTGGTTTGCGCCACCAAGGCCCCAGTGAAGCTCTCCAACGTTGAGGCGCTTGCCCCTAGTGGTAAGAGTGGGGACTGCAGGCGGACCCGTGGAGTTATGACGAGGAAACCCTGTGCTTCTGGGCTTTAACATTCTTCTTTATACTCTATGAGCACCACCCAACTGAACTTGAGCCACACCCACAGCTGTTGTTGTACAATAATAAGGGGAGGGGCTTATTTTAGTGTGTCACTAAAAGCTGTGTATTTCGATTGGGCCTTTTGACTCAAAGGCTTTCAGCTTTCAGGAAGAAACCAAAAATGCCCAGACATGCATTATTATAACCACACCTGGGGTTAGAGCAATGCTAACTCCACAGACACATACAAAACTATTGCACCCCATCTTTAAGATTGTATTCATTTTGAATTTATTTATTGTAGATTTATTTTTAGTTTTCATTGTGTTACAGACATGACATCTGACGGCTTCGTCACTTTGACTGGTTTTCCTTGTAAGGTATTCTCCTCCCTTTGTCGATCCTGATTTGTCCTTTGGTGGAAAAGAGGCCAATTAACACCTGCCACCATTTCACAATGGCATAGGCTCTCTGAAACGTTGGCATGTCACATCTGTACCACTAAATTGGAACGTAGTATACTACTGTATGTTAGGTCCATTGATCCAAGCCGGAAAATACAATTGATCATTAAAATAAACCTTCCCTGAAAATGCCCATGGCCCACCCATCTGACCAATTAACTCATTGATTGCCAGCATTGATTTCAGTCTGTGTCCGTGCAAAGGTCCTTTCAATGAGGTACCTTATTGAAAGGGAGAGAAATGGCCTGAACCAGAAGTCAGCGAACGGCCAGGTGATCCTCCATCTGGGAAAAGTATCCTAGATTAAAGCGTTCAAAAAAATCCAGTTATCATTCAGGTGATATTTTTTGATTCACATGCACTTTAGCAAGGCTCGGCAGCCCTACAGTATCAGACTAGATTGATACAACGTGAACAAATAAAGATTCCCTGCCTCGACAAAAGATTGCGTTTCTAACATTTTATTTCTCCATCATGTTACTAACTAGATGTCAGACGGTGGTGGTCGGCGCGGAGGCTAAATCACAGAGGACAGGATGAGGCAGGGCTGCATGGCATGTCTTCACCCAGCACAATACAAACCAATAAATCTGCTCTGATCAATACTTGCTCATGTCTCACTTTAGAAAGGTCCTGTCCTCCGCCCTCCCTCTCTCCATCCCTCTCTGCCTCGTTCCATTTATCTCTCTCTCTCTCTCTGTCTCTGTCTCTCTCTCTCTCTCAAGCCATCTCATCTCTATCTATTCATCCTCTCCCGTCTTCTCTCACATGTCTTACATCTATTCTTTCTGATTATATTACATCTATACCCTCCCTCTCCCATGATTCACAAGATCTTCTATAGACGAATTCAGAAACAGGTCTCATGGTCGCAGCTTATGTATTTCCTGTAGGCGGACTCGACGTAGCTGTGGGGTTTAAACCCTCACCAGGCACTCTTATAAAATAATCTTGGTCAAGATTCTAGCGGATTTGAATGTCATCAATGCATTGAAAATCACGTTTAATCAGAGCATTCAATGCTCCTGTATAGACGCATCTATACTGATCTACCGCAACCGTCTCCACAGTGCGAAATGTTATATTGTGACCTTTTGGAGAAATTCAGTAGGCTGCATTCTGAGTTGATCACGGCTACTGGTTTGACAGTGGCGATGTGCGTTGTCCGACATTACAAACCCTAACACTAAATCTGACCCTAACCTCAGTTTTAACCGGCCACGTAAGTCCCCTGACTTCATATCAGGCGGCTCTATTAGCTCAATGGCAACAGTGTGCTGAGGAAACCGGGTTCAAATCCGGGGTAGAATAGGTTACTTACCTTGAGAACGTTACAAGGGTACAAGTGCCGCTTTGAGTAAAAAAATATGATCAGAGTACGTACTTCTTACCTTAGTGAAGTAAAGTATGTACTTCTTACCCCCAGCGGTTCCCCTCCTCCCTCGGCCACCCTGATAACAGGTTTCCCAGGGTGCATTGTTGCACGCAGACAGGAAGCACTGCATCGCTCTACCATAAATAATTGAGGTGGCACCACATGGCTCAGCCACACACACACACACACACACACACACACACACACACACACACACACACACACACACACACACACACACACACACACACACACACACACACACACACACACTCTCTCTCTCTCTCTCTCTCTCTCTCTCCACACACTCCAGTCTAAATGGATTATTGTTGGAGAGATCAATGCTTGGCCAGCGAGGGTTTTATTAGGACCTGCAGATGAAATGTACAAGGCCGCCCTCCTTTATCTTTAACGCCAGCCCTGGGCTGAACACATGTAGGGCCAATATAAAGGTGACACCTGGAACTGAAACTGGGTGTCCATGAGTGATCCTGCGTGGAAGAACCACCTCTGGTGGCGGAAAGAATCTTTCAGACCAAAGTTGTTTCACCCATTTAGGACTGCAGACCTGCAGATTCTATTCATGACAGTTTTCAGAAAAACCTATGTTTCTATGTCAGTTCTCAAACTATTTCATGTCAAGGACCCCCAGAATTATATGTAATTGGCCGCCGACCCCCTCTGACAGAATATATTATTCAAAGATTTGTGCCACATTTTCACAATTAATTTTTTTGCAGATATGCAAGCTCGTAGCCGCGCTATGAGCTTGTAGATCTGCTATTTTTCAATAGCAAAAGCATAACATAATGCTTAAAACACCAAAAGCGGTTCCCGTCCTGAATGGGTTTTAACACATTGACCTCCAAGCTAGCTCACAATGCGTCCGCAGTTCTTTTTTTATTATTATAATTTTTAATAACAATGTGGTGCTTTGGAGTATGCATGCTGCTGAGGTTCAAGTTGTTATCATAATGTACAAAAACTGTACATTACTTTACTACAGTAGCCTATACATATACAGTGAGATTTGATCCTTTTCTGGGCGTCCCTTACTTCTCTTAGAAATGAGGGACCCTTGTTTGAATTTCAGTTATTTGGCAACCCCCCCCCCCCCCCCCCCCCCCTCCCCCTAGCAACACTGACTGTACAGTGTGGAGAAAAGGCAGCCTGTCCTCATGTCGTGTCACGATGCATCGCCTTCATAGAAACGCACACACAGTGTGTGTGCGTTTCTATGAAGGCGATGCATGCACACACACACACACACACACACACACACACACACACACACACACACACACACACACACACACACACACACTCACACCTCAACCAGCGTGGTAGCAGGAGAGAGACATCCTCCAACTCCAACTGGGCTTTCGTGGCAAGAAAATGAGAAATGCAGGAGGTGAAATGTTACCATGACCTTCAAGAGTTACGAACCTGGGGGAAAGAAAGGGTGTGTGTGTGTGGGGGGGGGGGGGGGGGGGGAGGCACACACACACACACACACACACACACACACACACACCTCCCCCGAGGGAGGATTGTGCTGCTAATGATGACGAGAGACCCTCTTTAATTGTCGGTGGTCTTCCCACAGACAGCGGACCCCCCCCGCCGGGCAACGTTCATTTTGGTAATTGGATGATTGTGGAGGTTGATTGAGGAGGTGGATCAGTGCTTGTCAAAATGTTTCCACGTCAAGGACGTAAAAACACCCCCCCCCCCCCCATTCATATATATATATATCCCATTCTGACCTGAGATCAGATTCATACGACGTTTCCACTGGACACACACTGGTCTGATTAACCCATTTCTGACCTGAGATCAGATACTAAAAATGTCAGTCGTTCTTTGATTTTTCAAAAATAGCAGACCTACAAGCTCGTGAGCTTGATAGCTCATAGCTCGCGCTATGAGCTTGTAGATCTGCTATTTTTCAACAGCTAAAGCATAACATGATGCTAACACCAAAATGGGTTCCCGTTCAGAATGGGATATATATATATATATATATATATATATATATATATATCGTTGTTGTCGGGCAGAAACCTCTTACATCCATAGTCTTTTCGTCATACAAAAGCATGAAAAGTATAGCAGATCTACAAGCGTATCGGGTACATTGAAGATCTGCTGCTACTTTTGGTGTTTTAGAAGTTGATGTGTGATCTACACAATCTCACAATGCCTCGCAGTGTGAGGCGTTGTGAGCTCGAACCGTTGTGAACTTGTAGATTTTCACCATTTATATATATGTGGAACCGAGTCTAAATGTAATGCCTAATAGCCTATACCAAGTGCTCCCCGGTCAAATATGTTTTGGTTTTTTCTGTGTGTTACTAATATAGTTTTTAACCAAACGTGCAGACAGCACCGTTAAACAGCTTTCTTCCCGTGCCAAGAAGGAGGGGCAGAAATGAGCCAATGTCTCATTATTAATTACTTGAAGCTGTATTATTAGGAAACAAGTGGGATGATGTCACCTGTGGGATGATGTCACCTGCCCGGTTGGACATTTAGCCATATAATTAATGTTGCACTAAAAATAAACCACATCGTCACTGTCGGGTAGAAACCTCGCAACACCATATGTCAACTTTTGTATGTTTCTTCGTGAATCAATGTTTATCACAAAAGTAGTGACCATGGCAGGTATACCGAGCTGTGTAGAGTGGCCGTTCTCACACCATTCTGAAACGGGTTTGGACATGCAAGGTTTCCAGTGGTGTGAAGTAACTAAGTATACATTTACTCAAGTATTGTACTTAAGTGTACTTTACTGGAGTATTTTCAATTTTCAGTAGGCTATGCTATACTCCACTACATCTCAGAGGCAAATATTGTACTTTTACTCCACTTACTCCACTACAATTATTTGAAGACTTCAGCTACTAGTTACTTTGTAGATTTGGATTATTACTACAAAACGTGCATTAACCACTTCAGTGGAATTTAAACTTTGGCTATTTGAAGCTATACATAGCTGATCTCGCAACACGCCACGATGCAACGCGTTGTCAGTTTGTAGATCTGCTATTTTCAAAAGATGTGTATGCATTTGAAAACCACCACTGATGGTTTCCACCCAACAGCAAGGCCGTCTGACCATAATGGAACGTAGTAACGTACACTAACGTATGTTTAATGATAACGAAGGGCAGCTCATATACCGGACATGCAGACCTCGGGACTATGTGGTTATTAAGGCTGTCTTTAGTTGCTGTATCTATTTATAAATCTATTTTTAAATATACCCACAGCGAAGGCCAGGGCCAAAACATTTCCATATGTGAACAAATTAAACATGTTATTCTACTGCCAGCTACAATTTGCATCCCAAGCACCCAACCCCACCCCCAACCAAACCCCGCACCACACACACACACACACACACACACACACACACACACACACGCACGCACGCATGCATGCACATGCATACGTATGCACGTGCGTAAATATGTCATAAATATTTCCCTCTGAGATGTAGTTGAGTAGATGTGTAAAGTATGAAAGTATGGAAATACTCAAAGTAAAAGTACATCAACATTGTACTTAAAAGGATGACTTTGCCCATTGTCAACCTTTCTTTGTATAATTGGCACCATTTTCTATAAAATACTGGGTCTGTGTCTCGTGAGGAGGCCTGTGGACGGTTGAGAAACCCGTCTAACAGTGACGTCATCGATGGGGAATCCAAGCTAATGGAAACGGCAGGCTTTCTATTCCTGGGACGTTAGCATGCAGTGTAATGGAAGCCATTGTTCTCACGCTAATACAAATCTGAATAAAAAATGTGAAATCCTGTTTGAAAAGAAAGAAATAAAAAATTTTGAAGCCATTCAGGGGTGTGCTCTGTGCTCGGCCTATCAGACAGGGGTGTGCTCTGTGCTCGGCCTATCAGACAGGGGTGTGCTCTGTGCTCGGCCTATCAGACAGGGGTGTGCTCTGTGCTCGGCCTATCAGACAGGGGTGTGCTCTGTGCTCGGCCTATCAGACAGGGGTGAGCTCTGTGCTCGGCCTATCAGACAGGGGTGTGCTCTGTGCTCGGCCTATCAGACAGGGGTGTGCTCTGTGCTCGGCCTATCAGACAGGGGTGTGCTCTGTGCTCGGCCTATCAGACAGGGTCGCTGGAACAACATATTTTCAGATGGGGGTCGGTGGCCATATAATCTTGGGGGTCGTTGACATGAAATAGTTTGAAAACCACTGACATAGAAACATGAGGTTTTTCAGGAAACTGGCAGGATTTAGAAGACATTTGTAGAATCGTCCTCAGGTCTAAATAATTAGGATTTTGCTTTTGCTTTTTACATAAATCTTCTCTTCTGGGGATTTCTGCTCTGGCACAACATGTATTGTTTTCCTGGACTAGCATTCTATGCTATAAGGCATCTTTACTGTATGAGGGAATGCAGCTATATACAAATTGCCGGAAGACGGAAGTCCTTGGCTGACTAACAACCGCGTATGGAGCGCTGGAGGTTAGAGTGTGTGTGTGTGTGTGTGTGTGTGTTCCCTTCCCTCTCTCTCTCTATTTCTGTTTCTGTTCCTCCATCTGTCAGATAGGACGGATTTACACTTTGTTCTCTTTGATGCGTCGTCGTTGTGTACTTGTAGATTGGGCTGTTTTCGCTGAGGCTAATCGCTGTACGCATTATACTCTCTCTCTCTCTCTCTCTCTCTCTCTCCCCCTCTCTCTCGTTCTTCATTTTACTCCCCTTCTCTTTGCATATTGGCCGATAATGAAGAAGGCATCTTTGAGAGGCTGCTGCGTGCACATTCTCTGTTGGCTGCACACGCACACACAAGCGTGCGCGTGCACATTGCCGGGGGCTGACTGCCCTTCAGAATATCAGGCCCGACATTAATCTTTAAATGACTGTTGCTTCTCCTGAAGACTTTCAATCCATTAGCGAACCGCGTCTTAAGATGAGGAGATTGACCGCGAGCGAGGGAGGGTGTGTGTGTGTGTGTGTGTGTGTGTGTGTGTGTGTGTGTGTGTGTGTGTGTGTGTGTGTGTGTGTGTGTTGGGGAGGGGGGCGGGTGTCGGGGGTGTCACACACAGCAGACAGAGGAAGGGATGATGTCAGTGATAATGGACGATGAGACAAGGTAGAGAGACAGAGAGGAGATAGAGAGAGAGAGAGACCAGCCTGTTTTAAATTCCGTCCATGGCAGCTACTGTACTCTTGTTATGGACAACGGCTTCAGGTTACCTCCCTCTCTCTCTCTCTCTCTCTCTCTCTCTCTCTCTCTCTCTCTTCTCTGAATGCTTGAGCGGTGCATGCACACACACACACACACACACACACACACACACACACACACACACACACACACACACACACACACACACACACACACACACACACACACACACACGTGCGCACACTCACTCTCGTCTCCCTCCCCCTGTGCACTGAAGGTCAGAAGGAAAGACCTGGCGTTGGAGCCCCTCCCCCCCACAGAGCAGTGAGCAATAGTGAGTGTGACATCATTACCCTTGTTGTGACAGCTTTCATTTGGGCTCCGGGTGGAGCCATGCATCACCCTGACTGATGGTCCAATGGTGGCCTGCAGCCAGCCTGGCTCCACCCCTCTCTCACACGCACGCACACACGCACAAACACGCAAGGCACACGCACTCACAGAGAGGTGGTGGAACAACTACTCAAGATTTGTTTTTGCATATCGGATATTGCATTGTCGGGCAGAAACCTCTTATCTCCATTTATTTAAATGTTTTTGCGTTTCCCCCCCCCCCGTGAATTGACGGCCGTCCTAATTGATCCAACTACAGCGTCACACACAAGGCCTCAAAGGTTTTTGAGCTTGTAGATCTGCTACTTTTGCTGTTTTTGATGGTATTTATTTGAATCCTGAAAAGTAATAATGGGGTTTCCACTCGACAGACACCATACAGTAAGTACAGTAATAGAGTGTGGCAGTCCCGCCCCCTCGAGAGACCCGGAAAACAATTCCCCATTCAGACATTTTCCTCATAGACTTTTCATAAAGTATTTATTTAAAGACTTTAACGCCGCAGACAGAGCCAACTCGAGTTGTGACAAATCATGACAATAAAAGCAATGTTTTGGGCTGATCTCAGAGTTACAGACATTACCGTTATTCAGGGTCCAAAAATGTCCACCACAAGCCAACATGGCGATGACACCTGGTTATACACATACTTATACCGTACAAGGTATTCAAATTGTCACCTTCAGTGAACGTAAACGTACAGTAACAAACTAAAAGTACTAAAAGTACCAAAAAAATGGTGTAAAACGTTTATTTTGGACGGGGCAGACCTAAAACTTCAACACGTTCAAGTCTGTGTTACACAAGTGCAGCTTTAAGTACAGTGCTTTGAGTAAATATACTTAGTTACTTTCCGTCAGAGAGAGAGAGAGAGAGAGAGACATCTATAACAGCCAGTGAATCCATCCCGTCAGTCTGTCTGGTGTCTTATTTTACTGTATAGTTGATCCTCCGACATGACTCCTTATGATGGAAATACAGTACATACTTTGACACAGAATATTGTTTCGTAAATTATTTATGTTGATGTAGCCTACATTATGTGGATTGGCGTGCGTGCGTGCGTGCGAGAGAGAGAGAGAGAGAGAGAGAGAACGTTCTGTATTTACCGTTGCTGTTTTCCTGGCTATTGATAGCTGTGTTTTGAGTGTAATGTAATGCACTGTGTCTTTATTTCAGTTTCTGCCTTCATGTACCATGAAAAATGTAATACAGTACATACTGTATCGAGCAGAAACCTCTTATGTAACTCTGTGGTTTTTTTTAGGGGAGCTAGCCCCTCCTATATTCAGCTATAGTGCAGATTTCTTGTTAACACAAATTCCCATTGACAATGAATGGAGAATTTACGTCATAAGGTAGAAGAGCAAATTGGCTATTTTGTTGACATGAGATGATAAGAGCGCCCCTCACTTCACACGGGTGTGATTTTTCTTAAATGAATGCCCTGCTTGATCATACTACACTACAGCATCAGATAAAGTACCAGCTCTGCATGCTCAAAAGGCATCTCGAATTAAGCGACGCGTTTTGAGCTTGCGGAAGATCTTCTGCTTTTGAATTTGAATCCTGAAACTTGAAGACTTTTGGACGTGAGGTTTCCACCCGACAGAGACAAGAATACAAAGAGATATGATGTTCTCAGCTTACAAGCTTTCTGCTTCCAGAGCAGTGTTACACAGAGGGCAAACACAAGCATCTGTTATTCATAAATATCAGAGCGCACAATGCTTTGATTGACCAACCAGAAAATAGAGTATTCAACAACGATAGCTAAAGAATGAACCCAACACATGAATATAGTCAACAGCTTAAGGTAGTGCTGTTTGTTCTTGTTGTGTGCAGGAATGAATGAACACCTATACTGTATTGACTGAAGCACCGAGCTCCACTTTGGAAAGCTCATTCCATTGTGATGTATATATTCACTTTAACCCATTCTGGGCGGAAACTCCTTTTGGTGTTTGAAGCATCGTGTTATACTTTAGCTAATGAAAAATAGCACATCTACAAGCTCATAGTGCGCTATGAACTTGTAGGTCTGCTATTTTCGAAAAATGTTGAATATGTGGCGCAAATCATTGAATATATATTCTTTCAGAGCGAACGTTTTTAACTCAAATCTTTGCTTCTGGGGGTCCCTGGAACAACATATTTTCAGGTGGGGGTCGGTGGCCAAATGTCCTTGACATGAAAATGTTTGAGAACGACTGACATAGAAACATAGATTTTTCGGAAAACTGGCAGGATTTGGAAGGCATTTGTAGAATCCTCCTCAGGTCGAAATGCATTAAGTGGTGCCTTTAAAAGCCTGCTTTATGTTGTTGTATGAGTTGAGTTGAGTGTAAGCATTCTAGATGACTAGTGAATAGTGTATCCGTACAGCAGAAGAGATTAGCCTGAGAAATGACAACAGCTAGGATTTTCTTCCACATTAGCGCGGATTGTTGTCATCACACCGGCGTGCTCTTGTCAACACTGTGTGGTGATTTCAGTTTTGATTGATTGCTTGATTGAATATTTTATTAAAAGTTTGCAATACAGTTATACAACCGTGCTAAAAGGATAACATAAAAGGCTTGTTTCCATTGTTGTTCTAAATGCACCAAGTCTCTTGTCTGTCTGTGTGTAATCCACGTAACTTGAGAACAGTTCGCCCAACCAACATCAAATTTGCACCCTGGCTCACACACCCACTGTTCTCCCTGCCATGCTCAGCTGACTTATGGATGTCTTCTTTATCATACAAGGCTCTCTCTCTCTCTCTCTCTCTCTCTCTCTCTCTCTCTCTCTCTCTCTCTCTCTCTCTCTCTCTCTCTCTCTCTCTCTCTCTCTCTCTCTCCTTCTCTTGTTTATTATATTATAATATTATATTATATAAGTACTATGTATATTATTCGTAAAGTACATGTAAAAGTAGCAAAAATAAATCTACCCTTGACGGTTGTGAGCTCGTAGATTGGCAATTTTCGAATAGACGGAGCATAAAATAGGACTTAATTGGTGGAAGTGGTTTCGTTTTAAGTAACTAGCTTTAAAATCATCATGGAGCAAGTGAAAGTGTACAGTATTTGTATGATAAAATATTGACATACGTACTCAAATACAGTAAAAGTACCTCTAAATGTTCTGGCAAATAGTATGTCAAAACGGGGCGACAGCAGTGGCTCAGGAACCGTGAGGTTCCCACATCCATCCCTGTGGGCTCCCTCAGAGTTAGTGTCCAAGTGTCCTTGAGCAAGACGCTGAAGCCCTAATCGCTCCTGATGTGCAGGTCGGAGCCTTGCATGGTTTCCTCCGCCATCGGTGTACGTGTGTGTGTGTGTGTGTGTGTGTGTGCGTGCTTGCGTGCGTGCGTGCGTGCGTGCGTGCGTGCGTGCGTGCGTGCGTGCGAATGGGTGAATGTAATGCGCAATCTACCTTATGTAATGCGCCGTGGATAAAGGCGCTATACAAATGCACCATTTACCGCATGTACTTAGGTACAATACTTTAATAAATCGTTCCACCACTGACTAAAACAAACATACTGTTGTATTATTGTGAGATAATGTGTGTGTACTCAGGTGGCTCCACTGAGGGAGTGTGTTTTATCTCCATGGAGACCTGGTCAACATCGTTCAAAACCTATTAATAAGACTTGCGACTACATATCAAACATATACGTTATTTTTCCGTCTACTGAAAGGTAACCACTTTGGAAGGCTTCCACCCGACTGTGAATGTGCAAATGGGCACTAAATCATCTATGATTATTATTTATATGTAATATGCAACAGGTATTTTTGTGCTTTTGTAGTTTTTTTTATTATTATTTATTTTAGTCAGGCAATTGCATTTGCTACCTATATGTTAAGAGTTTTTTTTTTTTTTTTTTTTAGTAAGGCAATTTCATTTGCTACCTATTATGTTAAGAGTTAGTGGTAGGCTATAGGACCCAGAAGCCAGGTGTGGCAGCCATGCTGCCGATCATCATTTCAGTTCAGTGTGAGGACAGCTGGATGTTGTGTTTTCCTTTGGACTCTTTGTTGTTAGAGTTAAAGTATAGCCTTTCTGAGCCATGGATGCCCATATATAGGCCCTCCTGTTTCTGTACCGTGAGGCAGCTTTCTGTACAAGTACTACATCCCCTCAGCCATGCCCATGATGTACAAGTGCATCCCTGGACATATAGGGACTGACCACCAAGCCAACTCTAGATGCTGAGTGCCAAGCAGGGAGGCTTTGGGTCCCATTTTTTTTATAGTCTTTGGTATCAGCTGACCTGAGGATTGAACCCCGACCTGCCTGTCTCAGAGCAGACACTCTACCCAGAAGGCCACTGAGCTGGGCTTTATTAGTGTGTGCAACTCATATGTAAGTACCTACAGTATGTTCGTGATGCAATAGAACAGAATTATCTGTACTGTAGAAGTGGCATGTGCTTACTTCTGTCTGATTTTACTTCAGTCATGCTAGTGTTAAACAGTACAGATAATTCTGTATGCTTAAATTCATATTTAGAAATGTTTCATGATGTCAAACATTTCTGAGATGATGGAATGATGATGGATGTCATGGAAATCTAAAGAAAATTACCTCTCAGACATACTAGTGTTAATGTGTACATTTGTCAACCACTCAGTAGCCTCGGTACCAGGCTTTCATTTTTGTTGGTGCAAAAATTGAAAGCCTGGAGGAACGCATTGGCCGCTCTGGTCTAAAAGTGGGAGTCAACCCTTCCGGGTGGGCGTCGCTCCAAATGATGTGACGTAGCGCTGCACTAGGGGGGAGAGGAGGGGCCGGGGGTGACGGACAGATCGATGAGATCCAATCAGGGCGTGCGCAAATCTGAGCCGCGACCCGCCCCTCTAGACCAGAAACCTAACACGTTAGCTCAGGCTAACCACTCAGTATCTTATGTCAATGTTGTTTGGAAGTTGCCTTGCATTAACATCTGTCATGAACGGACTTAACCATGACAAATGTGGGAGACGACACACAGGAGTAATTGCCAAAAAAACATGTATTTATTATAAACACATCCATGCATCGATGTGAATGCCTTTTAATTTTCTTGTTGTTTTGGACAACACATAGCATTGGGTGTTTGAATAGAAAAGAGTGCAATGCAATACATCCTACTGTTCTTACATTCTACAAGTCACAAGACCACATGTTTAATAGCATAATAAGTGCATAATTCATAATTCATCCAATTATTTGCATTCTTTGATATAGGCTGGAAGTGGCTATACGCTTGATTTTGAGATAATGAGCGTACATGACAATGCAACACGTTCTTATAGCTTGAACATCAGTCTAATTAACTAAATGAACACCCTTCTGTACAGGCGGCTCAGGGGTAGAGTTGCTGGATGGCAACCACAATGTCGCCAGTTCGATCCCGGGCTCCCCCAGAGTCAGCGTCGTAGTGTCCTTGAGCAAGACTGAACCCCTAATTGCTCCTGATGTGCTGGTTGGTCCCTTGCATGGTTTCCGCTGCCATCAGTGTATGACTGTGTGTGTGAATGGGTGAATGTAATGCACAATCTCTGTAAAGCGCCTTGGATAAAGGCGCTATATAAATGCACTACAGTATCATACTAAAGCATCAAAAGTAGCAGAGCCGCAAGCTCAAATCTCGAAACTGTGCGAAGCGACACATTTTGAGCATTTGAGATCTGCCACTTTTGCTATTTTTCAAATGTGACTCCTGAAAAGCAAGGGTTTTGGACATAATGAGGTCTCCACCCAACGGAGACTCCTCTGCTGTGCATCACGTTATGCACTACACTGAACAGACGTATAATGCAGCCAACAGGAAGGATAACACCCGATCGTTGTCAGAGAGAGACGTGTTTTTTTTTTTTCTCTTTTCCCGCAGCGAACGCCGGTCGGTCGGCCCCGCTCTGCCTCTGCCAGAGTGAGTTTTATTGACTTGCTATCTCTCAACGTCTCGGAGAAGAATGTGCTTTCATTGGCCCTAACCCGGAGAGCCCCCCTCATGAATAGCTAACCCAGATATGCCAAAATAATGCACAGCACGTTACTGCTATACCCCGTCTTCATGTCCCTTGTTCTTCAAGTCTAAACGTCCTTTCTGTCATGTCAGATATGATAATTCTACTATCCCGTGTCTTGCCCTCGATTATATAGCTATGCCATCACTTCTTTTACATATGCAAGTACTCAACTCCAAGAGGACATCTGTCCCGGCCTCTATGCAGGACAGTTTACAACTCGTATAGTTACAAGTGACCATGTTTTCACCTGTCTGTCAGAGTAACTATTTGTACATTTAGCATGCTCAGAGGTAGAAAGAGGCATTTTTGGCTCTGTCCACCGACCAAGCCTCCATCTATTTCTGTTCTCTTGTTGTGTATGTATTACACACGAGGCTGCATTTGCATGTGGTACCCTCAGACAGCTCTCCACTTGTCGAATAAATCCATTCTCCCCATTTATTTATCGGCGTACTGAAGTTTGACTTCTTGTTCTGTCACACAGGGTTGAAGATCCTTTATTGATTGTATGATTCACAACAACCATGGATTGAAATGCCATCATATAGCATGCATGTTATTGTAGTGGTTCTCAAAGTGAGGTCCACGGACCCTCTGGCTTATCCATTTGGTTCCTTTTGTACAGTCTTAGTAAAGTCTTAGTAAAACAGACCTGAGTTGCAACTGTACTTGGACCGCCTTTTTGCCCGTCTACACCAAATCTCATTGCCCCAAAAAGCAGATCTACAAGCTCACAAGTCACAACGCGCCATGATGCTTTGTAACCCGCTGTGGAATGTTACCCCGCAGAATAGGTTCAAGTGGTTGCATCTGAGAGAGAGAGAGAGAGAGAGAGAGAGAGAGAGACCTCAGATTGACCTACTCTCAGATAATTCCAAGAGTCTGAGACTTCTTGTTGTGCCTCATGATTAATAATTCACAGTGCATTAGCTCCTCTGCTGCAGGCTGGACATGATGGGGGGGGGGGGGGGGGAGAGAGAGAGAGAGAGAGAGAGAGAGAGAGAGAGAGAGAGAGAGAGAGAGAGAGAGAGAGAGAGAGAGAGAGAGAGAGAGAGAGAGAGAGAGGATAATGAAGACGATGAAGGACGGAGACAGACGTGAAGAAGAGGCAGAGGTGTGTTTTTGTGTAGGGGAGGGAATAAGGATGAGTGTGTGTGTGTGTGTGTGTGTGTGTGTGTGTGTGTGTGTGTGTGTGTGTGTGTGTGTGTGTGTGTGTGTGTGTGTGTGTGTGTGTAATTAGTGATATGACAGAGGGAGCAGGAGAGCTGCAAAAACGCTTGCATGCAAATGAAGAGGGAAAATAAACAACTATGTACTTGTTCTTTCCACTCTAGTCAAACTAATACTGCACATTTCAGAAAGAATGAAATATATATCATGTTTTTTGGAGTTAACAAACTAATTAGCAGACTTTCAGTATGTACTTTCAGGGCAGTTTAAGTTGGAATCCCAACGGTCACTCATGAAACCATGAGTTCCTTCGTTTGTTTGTGTGTCAGCAATATTTCACTGACAATTTGGCAAGTGTGACTAATTAGAGTAATATCCTACCAGCAAACAAAATATGACACATTTATTGGGAGAAGCACATAGACTTGACGTCCATAGTGTTACATAGCCAGACAGTCAGAGATCTCTACAAGGTCACAGTGTGGCACTGAAGTGGCGCGGTACGAGCTTGTATCTGCATGCTATTTCTGAATGAACATAATGGTTGTACAATAAAACATTATTGTGCCGCTAAAGCGTCCCATACCGATAACAAATTTGAAAAATAATATGCAATTACAAACAGAGTTGCGAGTTGTCTCTTTTCATTTGGACCACCTTTAGTGTCAGCCGTGCCGATTCTGCTGCTCGTGTGTCAGTCAAATGTCAGAAGCCATCATCCGCATGGGTCGATTTCCGGTTACATCATCATAACGCGACGGCCTCGTCACCAGGTCTGCGACAAATCCGCTATTTCTTTTTAATTATAAAAAAAATGGCGAATTAGACGCATAAAACAAATAGCGGATTTAGCGTATTACGCATGGGGCGGTGGGGGGGGGGGGGGGCAATGGATTAAATAGCGTGGAACGCGGGATATGCAGTCAAACTGTTAAGTATAGGTACTTGTACTTGGTTACTTTCCTCCACTGTGTTAGTGTATCAGTAACTTGGGCCCTCGTCATTCAGCTAACCTTGGCGCCAGCATGGCTGCCAGTTGTTGTTGGCACGGCGCGGCGCGGCGGCGTGGTAAAGGAACACATAAAGCTCAGTGCTTTCATGATGAGGCTGCTCAGCATCTGTCTGATGAGTGAATGAGTGGCGGCGCAGCTCGGCCAAGGACATCCCTTCCTTCTCTGCGCTCCAATGTAGCCTGTAGTATATAACAGTATGCACGCATGGGCTTTTTGCCTGTGAGGAAAAAAGATGTACGTACCTGGTATAAAGTGGATCTTTAAAACCCATTTTGACCTGAGATCAGATTCTAAAAATGTCTTCTAAATCCTGACAGTTTTCTGAAAAAGCTATGTTTCTATGTCAGTCGTTCTTCGATTTAAAGAAAAAAGCAGATCTACAAGCTCGTAGCACGCCACTCGGTGGCGCGCTATGAGCTTGTAGATCTGCTATTTTTTCAATAGCTAAAGCATAACATGATGCTAACACCAAAAGGGGTTCCCGCCCAAAATGGGTTAAGAGAGAAGATGGACATACAGGGTATATAAGCTAGACATAAGGCACGAGAAAAACAGGGAAAGAACAGACGGGTAAAACGGTTCAGTCTCCGTCAGGTGGAAACCTCATACTGTATGTCCAAAAATGTAACCTTTTGGGATTCTCGTTCAAAAGCGTCAAAAGTAGCAGATCTACAATCTCAAAACGTGGCGGTTGGAGCTTGTGGATCTGCTACTGTTGACGCTGTGTAGTATGATCAAGTATAGGATAAAACAACAAGACAAAAGCTTATATGGAGATGAGAGGTTTCTGCCCGACAGCGCTCATGATATAGATAACAGGACATCTCAAAGTACAGTATTTGTACTTTTCCCTGGGCCAGCTCATTATACGTCCCAGAGGGCCGGCTAACAGTGTAAAGTGCCTCTCACAGCATCTCCTCACGCACAGTGCAAGGTGACAGCAAGGTGACACGCGTTTCCCTCATTTACACACACGAGTGTTGGGAGGTCGCACGGCCTGAGGCTCTTCAACCTGCAGCCTTATTTACAGCGGGCCCCCTGCCTCCATTTTATAGCCCGAAGAGAGCTATGCGTTTAATTGGAGTATCCTGCCCTCTATATCTCTTAGAGAGATGCATGACATCACTTCCCTGTATTCACATCTCTTGATACAACTTGTTTATGCTTTTAAATTGACTATACTTGACTGTAGGGATATCATAACTAAGTACATTCACTCAAGTACTGTACTTGAAGTACCTCTATGCATTTACTTACTACTTCCACTACGTCTCAGAGGCAAATATTGTACTTTTACTCCAGTGAGAGAGGGTGAGCAAGCTATCTGTATGAATATGAATGTATCTGTACTATGTCTGTTGTTCATGTTGTTATGGGTCCCCCTCCTAAATGAGACACTGCTATCTGAAGAGGCTGCATGTCCCTTCTTCAGAATGTCGTCAATAGTCCGGACGACCTTAGTATTTGATCCATTTCACATTTGATGACTGTCGATTTCAGTGAATGGACCGTTATACCGTTGTGTTGGGCAGAATTGCCTGTCTCCAAATAAGTTATTTTTTCTTCTGTTTCTCCGTAAATTAATGTCCTACTTTGCTCAAGAGTGCCGCTCAAAACTACAGAAAATACCCGATCTACAAGCTGATGTGTATGTGTGTATGTACGTATGTGATGTGATGCGTTGTGTGAGCTCGTATATCTCCCATCTATTTGCGATATCTTAGAAAAAAGTTTGGAAGAGGTTAATTCTGTCCGTGGCCCTGTTACTGTGATGCTATTGGGTTGAGTACAGAGGAACTGTCCATGGTGCTGGAAGCCTTACCGTGTTGTTGTTGTGGAGGTGGCAACATGTTACATTCATGACATAGTGTTGTCTGTGTAGATGACAACTCTCTTCACCATGATGTAAATGGTGCATTTATATAGCGCTTTTATCCAAAGAGCTTTACATAGATTGTGCATTACATTCCTACACCGATGGCAGAGGAAACCAGACAAGGCACCAACCTGCTCAGTGGAAGCAATTAGGGGATTCAGAGTATTGCTCAAAGACACTCTGGCGTAGATCACGATCTACCTTTTGGGCACCCCTGTACTAATCGATTATTGTACCAAAAGAAACAAGACGATTATATAAAACTAAACACATTTTATACTAGTGCACCACCTGAAGTTAATTCTGCACCGCTCCAGATATAAGAAACTCCAAAAATGGTATTGATCCCAGACTATATAGGTCAGACTAGACTAAATAATTGATTTATGGGGTAAACCACCGGAAGAGCACTTTCTAAGAAGGCCTGGCCTATAGTGCAGTGCGTAAAAGCTGGCGGTTAGTGACGGCCAACAGGAGGGAGGGGTTTCCTGGGGGCGTGTCTCGTCAATAGAGCAGGATGTCCAGGGGCTCTTGGTGGGTCAGAGAGGATGCTGCTCATCCATCACCGCACGACTACTCACACTACATGAACCTGATTAATGTTCACACCCTGACATCAGTTTCTTCAACGCACGCACACACACTCACACACATGCAGACCTCTATCACCACAAGCCTGTACCGGAGGTGTATGGCGAATGAAACATTGTGTGTGTGTGTGTGTGTGTGTGTGTGTGTGTGTGTGTGTGTGTGTGTGTGTGTGTGTGTGTGTTGCTATAACCTCAGCACACGGACTGAAGACTAGAGAGGCTGCCAGCCCTTTATTTAAGAACTAACCCCCCACTGAGCAGGCTAGCAGACACACACGCGCACGCACACAGCATGAAGTCTGCAGCAGCAGCTCATACCATCTGATGTAGGCATTTCGTAACTGGTTCATTTCATTCTGTTTCTGACACACAGAATAAATAATAGAATTGGAAACACTGCACTAAAGTAAAAATGATAGATTTTGCTCAACATGCGTTAAGGTTGGCGAACATGCGTTAAGGTTGGCGAACATGCGTTAAGGTTGGTGAACATGGGTTCAGGTTGGCGAACATGCGTTAAGGTTGGTGAACATGCGTTAAGGTTGGCGAACATGCGTTAAGTTTGGCGAACATGCGTTAAGGTTGGCGAACATGCGATAAGTTTGGCGAACATGCGTTAAGGTTGGCGAACATGCGTTAAGGTTGGCGAACATGCGTTAATGTTGGCGAACATGCGTTAAGGTTGGCGAACATGCGTTAAGGTTGGCGAACATGCGTTAAGGTTAGCGAACATGCGCTGCTCCGTGCTTGCGGTTATGGTTAGGTTAGGGTTTGAGGTAGGTGGTTGTTGTCGGACCAATAGTATGTACCCTTATGATCACGTGATCGGATCGGGACAACCCTATAGTAAAAATATCTCAAGTGTACTTAAGTACAGTACTTGAGTAAATGTACTTTACACCACTGAAGTTCACCGATACTCTAGCGAGGTGCTTTGAGCTTCACCGTGCCCTTTTTCACTTCTAGAACGGAAGCCACTTTTCTTTTAAGGAATACAAAGGTAGTGCGTTTTGTGACACGGAAAAGGTCAAAATGAAAATATGAAATGCCACGGTGTCCACTCGAACAGCTTGATTCCAAAATTAATTCCATCCGCCATTTTTGAGAGAGCTGACCTTATTCTTGAGTGATGATGCGGCGCACGATGAAAGCAAATCATCTGTCCTTTCATACCTGCCGGTTCTCAATGTGGGGTCCAACAGCTTTGAGGTGTTGGGTGAAATCACCCCTCAGCTATATCTCTGAGATATATGGGAGGGGATGGGGAGGGAAGCCTCGCCTCTACTGGGCGGGGTTTTGCCTTACTGGGCGGGGTTTTTCCTTAATCTCTTTTACTTGAGTTGGACGTGTTATAATGGTGTGTTATAATGCCGTGTTATAATGCCGTGCCACTCAAAGTGACTACTGGGCTGGGCTGGGCTTGCTGGACGCATGTTCCAACACGCATGTGTCTGTCAGAAGATCTTGAGGGGTGAAAACACCCGCGTGCACTGCATGGTTCCGCTGTGTGTTTTCCAGGAGCCTGCATGCGTGGAAGGAACTGGTTTCCCTGTGTGTGTGTGTGGGGTTTTTTTGGGGAGTATCTTGGCAAGCATCCCACCATCGGAGGTTAAACAGTTTGTTCCACTGCATTGATCTATTTAATGCGATCCAAATCCGCTGGCTTTCTGGTAGTGGTGGTGGTGATGGGTCATTTTTATTGGGGAGTCAGTATACATGGGGTCCTCAGAGGCATTGACTACGCAGTGATTAACCCATTTAGGTCAGAGACCAGATTGTACAAACAAATGCCTTCTAAATCCTGACAGTTTTTTGAAAAACCTATGTTTCTATATCAGTGGTTCTCAAACGATATACTTCATGTCAAGGACCCCAGAAATGGTATGTAATTGGCTGGCCGCCAGCCCCCATCTGAAAATATGTTGTTCCAGGGACCACTCCCCCAGAAGAAAAGATATAGGAGTTAAAAATGTTTGCTGTGAAAGAATTTACCATTGTATTCCGAGAATTGCACACAATTTCGCGACTTTTCAAAATATATCAGATCTACAAGCTCGTAGCGCGGCACTCGGTGCCGTGCTACAAGCTTGTAGATCTGCTACACGGATACGTTCCCGCCCTAAATAGGTTAAAAGCCTTGTCGTGGATCAGCGCGACGCGATGCCAGCATCACACCAAACCAGAGGACTGTCGGGTATGGATGGGGATGCATTGGGGAGACACGGCCGACAGCTATGAAATGCTAAGTGGCTACTTGGGCTTTGTGTTGGTTGTCTGCTTGGCTTTCTCCTCAGAATGCAAATCGGGGGCATTGCAGTGCAGCGCACGGCACGGCACGGCACGCATGCAGGGTCTGTTGAGCGATGCAAGCCGACATTTGACCGTGTGTGTGTGCGTGTGTGTGTGTGTGTGTGTCTATATTAGAGATTTGCGGATGGACTTTTTCGTCACCCTAATCTGTGTGTAAACGTTCATTATCCATTCGTTATCCAGATATAGATAGATATAGATCCGCACCGACCTCACCGCAGGGATCATGCACACGGGATAAACACGTACTTACGTACGTACAAACAATGTCACTCACCATTATCGCGATCAACCCGATAAAGTATATCATCTATATGCTTGTCAGGGTGGGGGGGTCCCCACTTCAATGATGGTTTTGGGGGGGTGTAGAAGAGTGGTGGAGGGTTCCGGGGACCCCCAG
>NC_139701.1:14863641-14873641 GCF_964188405.1 Protomyctophum parallelum | reverse complement strand
CCACCACAAAGGCCCGGGTTGGCTTCCCGGCACCGTTTGGTCGGTGCCTCCCGCTTAAGAGGCCGGGCATTCCAACCGACACAGGGATTATTCTGCTCCTCTAAGAATGCTGCCATTCCTCTCCGTTTTCTGTCCTGTGCTTATAGGTCTTCAACTGCCTGCCACGTTGTCTCCGTCGGGTGGAAACCGAAAACTGTTATTTTTCATGTTTACAAAAATTGCAGCACATCCACAAGCTTGTAGATCTGCTACTTTAGATGCTATTGTGTGACACTGTGGTATGATCAAGTAGGTTGTTAGAATGTTGTTAGAATATGGAGATGAGAAGTTTCTGCCTGACAGCATCGATGTAATTCTTTTTAATGTTTTAAAGAAAATACTGGAGAGTTGCCCAGCTGAAGTTCCATGTGTCAGTCAGGCAGCATAGCAGTGGATCTCACCTTTTCAGGGTCTTCAGTTGCATCATGCACTGTTGAACTCACTGTGTGAGTGCATCAGCTAAATGCTGGAATGTGTCTTTATCTGCACTTCATCTGGTCTGACCGTGCAGGGGTCACAGGCAGCCACCTGACCCCCTAGAGCCTGATCATCACTTCAGAAGCTCTGTGAACATTGAGCCTGCTGCCGTTCCCTCTATTGTTGTAATGACAATTCCACATTATCACACCTGTATAGCGTGCATTGATCAGCAGTTAATTGATGTATTGATTGGTATGGTGTAGATGTAGTTGTGAGCGCATTGAGAGACAGAATGTTGGTTCCGAGCTTACCCCGGGAGAGTTTGTACGGCCAATAAGCTTAGGGACGGACGGACGGACAGTTGGGCATGCTGAGAGGGAGACGGCATAGGAGAGACTTGAGAGGGAGTAGTTGAGAGGGAGACATGAGACTACGTGACTACAGATACAAGAAGCTCAATCAATATTACATTGAGGAAAATGTTCAAGTGACGTATATATCTTGGTAGCTCTAGACTGTTTTTCTTTTTTCTGTTTCACTTTACGTAATTGACCATTTATCCTGCTGGTTGTGGAGCGGGGCTCACATGCTGTTCACTCTGATCTGGTCCTTTGTACGTTGCATCTGGATAAGAGCAGTGCTATAATTCCCACCGTGGGTCGCCCCATGCAGCGGATCATCCGCTTCCATCTGCTCTCTGCATCTTCCCCGGTCACACTCCGGCCACATGCATGACCTCTCTCCACTGCATCCATAAAACCTCTTTTTATTGGGCCCTCCTCTTGCCATCTTCAGCATCCTTCTCCTTTTTTTTCTTTTTCTTTTTCTAATTTTTTTATCCCACAATTTTGTAACCCATTTTTCACCCCTGTGTCAATTATCTAATGTGATCCTGGGCTCTACACACCCTCCGCCAACCTGGGGAGAGCAACGGACTTTAACTCATGCTTCCTTCATGCATGAGTGTCTTCGCTCCTTATCACCTGACAGGGGGGAGTTTCCCAGGTTGGACGTAGCGTATGGAAGGAACACATTATTCCAACCAGTTCCTTTCCCCTCCATCAGGTGCCCCGACTGGCCAGCGGGAGGCAGTTTAGAGACCAGGATTACTGCATGTTTTTTGTGAGGGTAGACACGGAGACACAGAGACACGGGGAGAACATGCAGACTCCACACAGAAAGGGCGTTTCGCCCAACCCTGCCTCGGGTATGGGCACTGATGACGCGGAGGAGAGGACACGCCACCAGCACCCACAGCGTCCCGAGCGGGAATCGATCCCAGGACCTTCTAGCTGTGAGGCGACAGAACTACCGACTGTGCCACCGTGCCCCTCAGCATCCTTCTCCTAATTTACCCCTCCCTTTATCCCTCCTCATAAGAGGCATCTGCTGAATGGCTAAATTGTAAACTGGTAGAAATCTAAGGGGCGTGTATACCACGCAGGGCTTTTCTCGTCTAGAGACGAGTGGCGATATACGAGGAGCAACTTCAGAGAGAGTGCATCTTAAATTCTGCCTGCAGGCCCACTTGTGTTCTCAATATTTACCAATGATTTATCTATTGCTATAAAAGTAGCAAAATGAAGTTAATATATGCAGATGACTCTACTCTGCAGCGCTGCTTTCAACTTGTGAAGAACTGTCCCTGGTCCTGAATCTAGAATTAGCTGTATAGTGTGTGCATGGGTGGAGAGCTGTGTGTGTGTGTGTGTGTGTGTGTGTGTGTGTGTGTGTGTGTGTGTGTGTGTGTGTGTGTGTGTGTGTGTGTGTGTGTGTGTGTGTGTGTGTGTGTGTGTGTGTGTGTGTGTGTGTGTGTGTGTGTTCTTTTTTACATCATTACAACAAAGGTTATAGCTTTTGGTTCAAGGTCTACACTGGCCTGTTACCCACAAAAGAAAGTGACTCTGTTGTCGGTGGTTGAAATAACCCAGCTTGTGGGAGTATTATCTATATAAGAGAGTGGAGAGGGTGGAAACCTCATATGTCCAAAACAGTTACCTTTCAGCATTCAAAACCAGCAAAAGTAGCAGATCTACGATGTTACGGTTTGATTGATTGATTATTTGATTGATTGATAGAGTTGTATTAACTTAACCTTATTAACCCATGACATGCCGCCATCTGGTGGATAAACTTGCCGGTGGTGCCAGATTCCAGCTGTAAAACTTGGACAGCTGTGAACTCTTTCGTTGAACCTGGAAGTAGTTGTGTGACGAGTCATAGCTTCACCCGGTGAAGTCTTCTCTCCATGTAACCTGGAAGTAGTTGTGTGACGAGTCATAGCTTCACCCGGTGAAGTCTTCTCTCCATGTAACCTGGAAGTAGTTGTGTGACGAGTCATAGCTTCACCCTGTGAAGTCTTCTCTCCATGTAACCTGGATGTAGTTGTGTGACGAGTCATATAGCTTCACCCGGTGAAGTCTTCTCTCCATGTAACCTGGATGTAGTTGTGTGACGAGTCATAGCTTCACCCTGTGAAGTCTTCTCTCCGTGTAAACAATGGTTTTCTACTGGCGAGGTCGGATTAAAGTATTATAGAGCTCTAAACATCGTCCGTTAGCTCAATCTGACCCCTATAAATGCTTTAGATCGTATGCGTGAGTGTGGATATTTTGGATATTCGATGACGTCACACCATGGGAGCTACCAGAGGCTAGCCGACGGATGCTAAAAACGGCTAACAGACGGTAAATAAATAATCCAATAATTCTGGATTAAATCACATTAACTAAACCCGAGATTTCTCATGCTGGCAAGGGCGGTTGTGAGCAAAAATCCTGAGATTTCGCATGTGTGGCAAATATTATGGGCACTAGATTTCCCCTTAAACCTCAAGTTTAGCAGGCATATACAGTAATATACAGGTGTGGTGGTATACACTTCAAGGACAGTGCATGCACATGCAGGGAAGTGCAGTACGATACAAGGTCTGCTAAAAGGATGAAACCTGAAAAGCCTTTTATCTTGTTGCCGTTGGTGTCCTCACGTATCCTCGGTTCAGTCCTCTCCTCTGCCCTTGGACTTGTGTGTCTGTGTTAATTTGGACTTGTGTGTCTGTGTTAATTTGGACTTGTGTGTCTGTGTTAATTAGTTGTTTGGACTTTTACTTTCCCAGTGTGTGCGCTTTGAGAATAACACCTCTTGAATATATTCACTGCTCTGCCTGTTCCTGCATGGTCCTTCTGCATTAGAGTCGTACAACTCCTTATCCGCCATCGTAACGGACAAGCTCAAAACGTGTGTTTCGAGCTTAAGTGGAGCTGCTACTTTTCATGCTTTCGTGCGATGCCATAGCATAGCATGATCAAGTAAGGTGTTAATTTTACGGGGGGGGGGATCACAAACGTCTAGAATACGGAGATAAGAAAGAGCTTTCTGCCACGACATAATTATAAGTAAGATTGGAAATGAAACGGAGGGCTATATCTTAAACGTATTTGTAATTTTCTTTATACTATTTTGTAAAACCATTTAACATAACCAATCTACAAGCTCACAACGTGTCGATGTAGATCGGCTATAGTTGAACTATTTTCAAATGTTTTTTTCAAATCAAAAATGGTATAAAGTATAAATTTAGGGATAAGGGTTAAGGCTTGGCTGGCTTGGTGCAATATATAGGGCCCGGAGTCTCATGCACATGACACAGAAATGTTCCTCTTGCTTAACGTCATCCACACTAAATCAGGTCATTCAGTCATGCACTTGGTCCTTTCTAACAAGAAGCTCTATAGTCTGAGTCACTTGCCCCCCCCCCCTTTCCCCAGACCACTCATATTTATAGAGCAATCTAGCAATCACAAGATGGAACACCTTGCCTTCTATAATTACAGTCACACTAAAACAAAGTCACCAAAGTCACACACGCATGGCTGAGAGGACATAATGGTAAATGGTAAATGGTGCATTTATATAGCGCCTTTATCCAAGGCGCTTTACAGAGATTGTGCATTACATTCACCCATTCACACACACATTCATACATCGATGGCAGCGGAAACCATGCAAGGCACCAACTAGCACATCGGGAGAAATTAGGGGTTCAGTGTCTTGCTCAAGGACACTTCGACAGTAACTCTGGGGGAGCCCGGGTTTGAACTGGCAACTTTGCGGTTACCATCCAGGCACTCTACCCCTGAACCACCGCCGCCGCCGACATCATCATCTTGTAATCATTCTGTTTAGTATAGTTCAGTGGCTCCAGGTTCGAAGGCTATTTCTGTATCTTTTGTTCTCGACCCTAGAGGGCCACGAAATAACAGCCGGGGTAATGGAGACAAAGTATAAACGATAAACAACAGCCCTCTGCAAATTACACACACACGCATGCGTACACATGCACACACGCACACATGCACACACACACACACACACACACACACACCCTCACACACACACACACACACACACACACACACACACACACACACACACACACACACACACACACACACACACACACACACACACACAGGAACACATACAGTACACAAGCTGTGGCATTTCTGCTGCAATGATGGTAATTATCTCGTCAGTGTTGTGACGTACAGACATCAACACTCGACGACGTCTTTGTTTAGAGACGAGGCGAGATGTGTGCCTCCACCCGACATAATGTAAATCATCAGACTCCTAGTCAATTTACAGTGCTCTGGCTTCGCCGTCTTTCGGTGTGTGTGAGTGCGTGTGTGTGTGTGTGCAGATGCGTGTGGATTGTATGCTTCGTTAGATCATTATGTTTACTCTGAGGAATCGGCGGCGGCTACAGTATTTGCCGTGACCCTTGACCTCGTCTGGCTGGCTCAGACGTGTGTGTGTGTGTGTGTGTGTGTGTGTGTGTGTGTGTGTGTGTGTGTGTGTGTGTGTGTGTGTGTGTGTGTGTGTGTGCGTGTGCGTGTGCGTGCGGCTGGCTGAGCAACCACCCTGCTGTCTGGAATAAGGAGAGAGAGGAGGGGCTTAAAGCCAAGGTCCTGCCCTGCTAAACACTTTCATTTGCCCCGGGGGGAAACAGCCCCAGGGGCAGATAATATGACCATAATCCTCTTATCTGGCCCTGACACTGTATTCACCCCCTCCCGACACACACACGCACACACGCACACACACACACACACACACACACACACACACACACACACACACACACACACACACACACACACACACACACACACAAGCCTGTGGTAGGAGAGTTATCTGTTTCCCACTGCACACAGGAACTATAGTAGTGTTGCATATTACTACTAGCATAGTGCCGTAGCATTTGTTCTATTGTGTTTAGTTGAGTATGAAGCTATGTCAACGAGGCAGTCTGTGCAGTATGTGTGTATGTACGGATCTATCGGTGCTGTCGGGCAGAAACCTCTTATCTCCGTGTTCTAACTGTTGTGTTTTTCACCCTACATACAGCGTCAGACAGAAGCATCAAACGTAGCAAATGGACAAGCCCTTTTTGAGCTTGTAGATCTGCTATACTTTTGACTTTTTGATTGCCAAAGACGGTGATTTACGTCCTATATATACAGTCTTTTCAGTGGTGCTAGTTTTTTTTCCGCAAGCTGTTGCATGAGCTTTACGATGTGCCACTTTTGGTATGTATGTAATGGATGGATGGATGGATGGATTAAAGTTCTCAGTCGCCACTGATTTGGATTCCATAGAATTCAGCATGTCTTCTATATGGAAGCATGTTGCGCAGCAACACGAGGCTATATGCTTACAACGCACTGAGACAAAGATAGTCTCATGGTCTCGTAATGGTCCCGTACTGTATTTGCTGTACTAGGCTAATTAACACTGTGTGGAGAAACGGCACAGGTACAGTACATGTGCAGTGTTATCATGCATACATACATACATAAATACATAGAACAGATGTTTGCATGTGCTATCATGCATAAATAGAACAGGTGTGCGCACACATTTGAGATGACATGCAAATGTGTTACCTGTCAACAACGTTTCACATATTTCAAATATGTACACGTGACCACACGCACGCACGCACGCACGCACGCACACGCTCCTCTCTGGGGTGTGTGAAGCTTGACCGTGTGTAATGGAAGTCCCGGAATAGACGCGCTGCATGTGATTGGCCAGTATAGTCAGCTGAGTGACAGCGAGAGGCATGGAGGAGTCGCATGAGTGACGTCACTTGTGGCAGCGACGCAGCGTGCCTTCAGCGCTTCCCTCTATGTCCTGCCTTCAATGGAGACACGTTGCTCCAATGAACTGCAGTGGCCAATGAGGCATCTATATTTTTTATATCTATGGTATACAGTACCATGTAGCCTGTACAACATATTGGGTTGTCTGACCGCGGGGGCAAAAAAACATATTGATTTGGCGTGAATGGGTTTTGAGAAGCGCTGCTTCAAAGGAATAATAATGCTGGAGAAGTGAACTTGTGACCCATTAAGTGTCATTACCTAGCGGTCCCCACACATACACACACACACACACACACACACACACACACACACACCGCTTGAATTGTGTGCACGTGTCGTGCACTTCACGACTCCCTCCCTCTGTGTAGGTGTTGTTTATATAGCCGCTCTGCCATGATGGCTTACAGAGTAAACCTGACCCGCTGTGATGACAGCCTTATTATTACTGCCTGCTGCCACTGCACTTTCGCGTGTGTGCACACGTGCACGTGTGTGCGCGTGCGTGCATCTGTGCGTCCATACATGCGTCCATTTGTGCGTGCGCATACTGTATTATGTGTATGTCGATGTGTGTTTGCTCGTTCCTGAGTTTAAATGATTTAGTTCTTGCCCACATGTGTGTGTGTGTGTGTGTGTGTGTGTGTGCGTGTGTGCATGCGAGAGAACGTGTGTGACAAGGTGTGTAAACACAGTAGCTGGGGAGGCTTCTTTCGGCAGACCTAGTTTTCTATATACAGTTCTCTGACAAGTGCTAACGAGTTCCGTCTCACACACACACACACACACGCACATGCACACGCACACACGCGTGCCAAAATGTAGGCCACCACCAGTCAGGCTGCAGTTGGGAGAGTGATATTGTTATCGGGATGGGAGCAGGGTTTTCATATCAACGGTTTGTACGCTGGGACAATCTGGAGGCAGAGCAAGTGACTGAGCGATGCACTCCACAGCACCTGTCACCACTCTGCAGTGGGCTACGGTAACAGCTCTTATACCTATACGGCTCCACTGCCTGTCGGCCAACAATAAGCAGACCACAGTGGATTGTATTCGACAGGCATCAAGCAATAATGGCCTGTGTGTTTGGTTGCCTGTGTGTGTGCGTGTGCGTGTGGGGGGGGGGGGGGGGTGGGTTGTTTGGCCGAGCTTTCCCCCGGTCGAATAATAGACAACAAAACAGGGCCAACCACACAGAGACTGATAACGTTATAATCAGGTGGTTCCCGTTCTTTTCTTGGACGAGGACCCGCTCGTAAATCTCCGTAAACTGTTGGCGGCCCAGCCATCTGGCACAGTGGTTTTCAACCAGTGGTCCGAGGAACACCAGTGGTCCTTAAAGGAATTCCAGGTGGTCCCCAGCTGAATGATGGAGAGCTGGTATAACCAAATGGACCCTTATAGAACTTTAACTCTCCTTGAGAGTGTAAAATTAAACCTTTGATTTTACGCTGAGTTAAAATATTAACTTCTGCATTACTTAATTTACAGGTACAAGAAAGTCTAGAGAATAGAAGAATTGTTATTTTTGATCGTTTGCCTGCTATCTCTGCTAATGGTACCTCGTCAATGCAACGTGGAATCATGGACAGAATATTCTTTAGTTTTGTGTCCGGGAAACGAAATCTCGTCAAATTGGTGGTCTGTGGCTCAAATGCAGAATGAATAATGGACCGTGATGTGAAACAGGTTGAAAACCACTGACCCAACACATTAGCCATTCAATCAATCGATTATGTCTCCGACTTGGATAGATGGAACTAATTAGCTAGTATACTTCATGGGAGCTTACATTGGAAATGAATGGTAGCCTGCAGTTCACATTTCACAGCATATGTGTCGCTTTGTCTCTGAAGTTGAATTAAGCCAGTTCGATTTATTTGTAGCTTTGTATCTTTGTATCTGAAGTTGAAGCCTGTTCAACTCATTAATTGTAGCTTTGTATCGTTTGTAGCAACTGCGAACCTGGTATTTGCTTTGTAGCTTCTGGCTTCCATTGAACATGAATGGTAGACTGTAATCGTTGTATCTGCCGCTTTGTCGAGTGTCTGTACGAACACAACTGACTCCGTGTTTATGGGAGGGACGACGGGATGGGAGGGTGATATTTTTCAGTGTGGGGGGGGGGGGGGGCTGAGCCAGTGCTAGGATACAACAGTGGTGACAACACACAAATGTATGTGTGGGGGAGGAATCAATTGGCATAATAATGACTAAATTGGGGAGAAATAGGGCTGGAGTGGTTAAATCCAGGTGCACATTTTTACCAATCCCCATAATGCGCCCATAATCTCTCTCTCTCTCTCTCTCTCTCTCTCTCTCTCTCTCTCTCTCTCTCTCTCCCTCCCCCCCCCCCCCCCCCTCTGTTGACTGTGTCCACTACAGTGCGATATCATATCGTATAATAGAATCCGCCAGGAGACAGGCGGACAGAGAGAGACATATGGCCTATATTGCAAGAGGAGGAGGAGGAGGAGAGTGTCCGTCCGTCCATTCATCAAGGTGTTATCTGTGACATCCCGGAATCTTCCACCGGTCAATATAACAGGCTGTCCGGCCGCTGACGGACAAACCTCCGACATGTAACAGTAGAGAGGCTGTAATTTATCCACCGCCATCACGCCGTCGTGTCACTGTCAGTGAACGTATATTATGGGGGGGGGCTCTCTCTTTATATATATATATATATATATATATATATATATATATATATATATACTGTATATATATTATATGTCTGCTGCTTGTGGCAGGAGGTTTGAGAAAGCTGCACCAGGCAGTAAAGCAAACAACATCCTAGTTTCCCAAACTTGTTCATGTCAAGGACCCCCAAATCGACATTTATTAGCCCGCGGACCCCAATTTGAAAGAAAATATGACAGGGGACCCCCCCCATAATGGCTCTGCAGTGATTCTCAACCATTTTTATTTCAAGGACCCCCAAGTTTGACATGCATTTAGGACCGCCATGTAATGGCATTTCTATACTTCTGGGACCCCAATGTGTATATTGTAAAATCAATGTTAATTTAACTCTGAGGGTGCCATTTTGAAGATCCGTTTTACAATGGGGTAATACATAAATTGCCCTCGCTCTGCGCACAATCGTATTATGAAAGGCATATCGGCCCGTGTTGAACGCACACACATATGGCATACGGCGTTCCTGAATATTTTAGCATTGTGGGAGTGTCCATATGTTAATTATTTTCGCTTTGCGCAATTTGCTATTAAGCCCCTTGACCTAAAAACACGCATAACGATTAGACGTGGGTCTGACCACCTCATAAACGCAAAAAGCACTGTTTGATTTTACACTTGAGCGGCTCTGGGAGGCTGCTGGAGTGTTGCCATGTCTGTTTATTATAAGC